>NW_024426663.1:82530867-82662491 GCF_017311325.1 Ursus maritimus | reverse complement strand
CTAGGAAAATTCCATGAAAATTTAAAGAAGATATAATACCTATTCTTCTCAAACTGTTCCAAAAATTAGTAATGGAATGAAATTTCCAAACTCATTCTACAATGCCAGAATTACCTTGATTCCAAAACCAGATAAATACCCCCACTAGAAGGACAATTACAGGCCAATTCCCCTGATGAACATGGATGCAAGAATTCTCAATAAAAAATTAGCAAATTGATTCCAACAGTATATTAAAAGACTTATTGACCATGATCCTGGGATTTATTCCTGGGCTGTAGGGGTGGTTCAATATTTTAAAATCAATCAACATGATACAACACATTCCTAAAAGAAAAGAAAAGAACCCTATGATCCTATCAATAGAATCAGAAAATTCATTTGATAAAATACAGCATCCATTCTTTGAAAAAAAAAAAGTAGGTAAAGAGGGAGCAAACCTCAAAACCATAAAAGCCATATACAAAAGATCCACACTAATACCATCCTCAATGGGGAAAAACTAAGAGCTTTTCCTCTTTCATCAGAAACAAGACAGGGATGTCCACTCTAACCATTTCTATTGAACATAGTACTGGAAGTCTTAGCCTCAGCAATCAGACAACAAAAATAAATAAAAGGCATCAAATTTTACAAGGAAGAAGTCAAACTTCCACTACTTGCAGACGACATGATACTCTATGGAGACCACCTGAATGACTCCATCAATAATTTGGTAGAACTAATACATGAATTCAGCAAAGTTGCAGGATATAAATCAATGTAAAGGAATCTGTTGTAATTCTATACACCAATAATGAAGCAGCAGAAACAGAAATAAATGGATCGAGCACATTTGCAATTGCACCCAAAACAATGATACCTGAGAATAAACCTAACTAAAGAGGCAAAAATACCTCTGGTCAGAAAACTATAGAACACTTATGAAAAAAAATTAAAGAGGATACAAAGAAATGGAAAAACTTTGCGTGCACATGGATTGGAAAACAGAAACAAACAAAAAATCATTGCTAAAATGCCTGTATTACCAAAAGAAATCTACACATTTAATTTAATCTCAATCAAAATACCACCATCAATTTTCCACAGAGCTAGAACAAATAATTTTAAAATTTTTGTTGAAGCAGGAAAGATTCCAAATAGCCAAAGCAATCCTGAAAAAGAAAAGCTGGAGCATCACAATTCCTGTTCAAACTATATTCCAAAACTATATTCAAGACAGAATGAGACTGGCACAAAAGCAGACACATAGATCAATGGAACAGAATAGAAAATCCAGAGATGTACCCATAAGTATATGGTCCACCAATCTTTGATAAATCAGAAGGTATATACAATGGAAAGAAGGCAGTCAATTCAACAAATGGTGTTGGGAAAACTGGACAGTAACATATAAAAAATAAAACTGGATCATGTTCTTAAGCCATCCACAAATATAAATTCAAAATGGATGAAAGACCTACATTTGAAAAAGTAAAACATCAAGATCCTGGAGGACAGCACAAGCAGTAACCTCTTTGACATCAGCCATTGCAACTTCTTACTAGATATGTCTCCTCAGGCAAAGGAAACAAAAGCAAAAATAAACTATTGGGAATTCATCAAGATAAAAACCTTTTTCATTGTGAAGGAAACAATTAACGAAAGTAAAAGGCAGCCTACAGAATAAGAGAAGTTATTTGTAAATGGGGTATCTCATAAAGTGTTACTATCCAAAATCTATACAGAACTTACCAAACGCAACACCCAAAAATCAATCAGTTAAAATATGGGCAAAATACATGATTAGACATTTTTCCAAAGAGGATATACAGAGATCCAGTAAATACATGAAAAGATGCTCATCACAACTCATCATCATGGAAATACTAATCAAAACTGCAATGAGATATCACCTCAAAACAGTCAGAAGGGTTAAAATTAACAACATAGGAAACAAGAGATGTCAGCAATGATGTGGAGAAAGGAGAAAACTTACAGTATTGGTGGGAATACAAGCTGATGCAGCCACTCTGGAAAAGAGCATGGAGGGTCCTCAAAAAGATAAAAATAGAGCTACCCTACAGAACAGCAATTGCACTACTCATTGTTTACCCAAAGTATAGAAAAATACTGACGCAAAGATATATATATATATAGCAGCAGCAGCATATATATATATATATATATATATATATATATACCATAATGTTTATAGACGTGTTATTAACAACATTCAAATTATGGAATCAGCCCAAATGTCCTTTTCCTGATGAATGGGTAAAAGAGAGGTGGAATGTTAATCGGCCATGAAAGGAATGAAATTTGTCATTTGGAAAAACATGGATTGACCTAGAGATGTTTATGCTTAGGGAAGTAGGTCAGTCAGAGAAAGAAAATTACCATATGATTTTACTTACATGTGGAATATAAGAAACAAAATACAAAGAAAAAAAAAACAGGCAAATCAGGGAACAAACTCTGACCTGTAGAGAACAACCTGATGATAACTTGATGAAAGGTGGGGGAATGGGTTAAATAGGTGTTGCTCTTTAAGGAGGGCACTTGTGATGAGCCCTGGGTCTTCTATTTAAGTTTTGAAACACTAAATTAGAAACCAGAATCTAATATTACACTGCATATTTACGGGCAGGAATTAGACTATAACTTGAAAAAATGATCTTAATTTATTAAATACAATAAAATGATTATACATAAAAATGTGGAATATAGCGGTATGTCTGCATTTTAAAGTAAAACAGTAACAGTTATAGATATAATGCATATATAAACTTTCTCTATGAAATCTCACACAGTGTTTTTTTTAGTATTTTATTTATTTATTTATTTCTCAGAGAGAGAGCACACAAGCTGGGGGAGCAGCAGGCACAGAGGGAAATAGGCTCCCTGCTGAGCAAGGAGCCTAATGAGGAACCGCATCCCAGGACCTTCTGATCTTTACCACAGACAAAGGCACATGCTTAACCAAATGAGCCACCCAGGTGTTCCACACACAGTTTTTTAAAAGCTTGAAATTTGGGGCAAATCTAACGACTATAAGTCATAACTTAAGGGCTGCACACTGACCCATACATTTTCTCAGTGCTCCCTTGACTTCACTATTCCTCAGACTATAGATGATAGGGTTCAACAAAGGAGTGAAGATAGTGTAGAAGGCTGATACTACTTTATCATGGTTAGCTGACCTATAGGATTTGGGTCTCATGTAGATAAAAATAGCAGCTCCATAAAAGAGTCCCACCACACAGAGATGTGAGGAGCAGGTGGCAAAAGCCTTCTTGCGGGCTTCTCTAGAACGCATCTGGAGAACTGCTGTAAGGATGAGACTATAGGAAATCAGGATGAGAGAAAATGGGACCAGGAGCATTAATACACAGCAAATGTACATCACATACTCAAAAACAACTGTGTCAGCACAAGCCAAACGCAGCAGGGTAGGCGCCTCACAGAAGAAATGATCGATCTCATGTGTGTCACAGAATGGAAAACTCAGGGTAGCAGCAGCCTGCATGAGCCCATCAGCTGCCCCCAGGAACCAAGACCCCACAGTCATTCTCAAGCATAATTGCCAGCTCATGAGAATGGGGTATCTCAGTGGGTGGCACACAGCCACATAACGGTCATAGGACATGGCTGCTAAGAGGAAGCACTCACCCCCTCCCAGTGACATGAAAAAGAAGATCTGCAACCCACAGCCAGCAGAGGAGATGGACTTCTTGCCTGTCAAGTAGTCAGCCGCCATTTTGGGCACAATGGTGGAGAGTAACATCATGTCCATGAGGGATAGCTGGCTCAGTAGGAAGTACATGGGTGTGTGGAGCCGGGCATCCTGGTGAATCAGGAAGAGCATGAGGGCATTGCCTACTAGAGAGGTGAAGGTAATTGTCAGAACCATCACAAAGAGAAATAGGTGGGCTCCTGTGTGATTAAAGAGTCCTAGGAGAATGAAATCTGAGGTAGTGTTCCAGATGTTCATGATTTCAAACAGGAGTGATGCTGCAAATGAAGAAACAGATGACAGAGCTTTCACCATTTACTATGCTCTATTTCAATTACATTTCTAATGAAAAGAATGTCTGTGAAAATGTTGAAATATATTCCAAATCCTTCATCTGAGATTTGCAAACTATTTTTAACTTGGGTATAAAATTAATTTCACCTTTTTTCTTTAAATTTTCATTATAAGCACTTCTCTGTTTTAGTTTACTTAGTTAACATTATAAATAAAATTTCTTAATAAATTGAAGTAAGTTGTCAGCAGGTCTTGTGCTACAGGATATCATCATAATGGAGAAAAAGTAAAATATTCCCCTTGTCATTGACATTTGTGTTTGCATTTATCATGCATAATCAACATTCTTAGCAGCTGAATTAAAGCAATGTCTTCAGCAATATAAAATGTATGTACTTATTAATGAGCACTATGCATTTCTAATATATCATGATGTTTTGAAACCAACCACAATTGGATAATTTTCCTGATATTGATTAATCCGGGAAGGGATTTTTACTTTACGAAGAAGAGAACTTACATTCTCTGGTGTAGACACTAGAAGGAAATAATATGTAGTTAGAAGCATAATTTTTTTTATTATATTGATAGAAGCATAATTTAATTTGAAATCGTAGTATATTTAGTTTGACTTTATCAAGTTACACGCTGAATACAATGACTACCATCTTAGGATATGTTCCCCAATGCAAGACTATGATACTAAATGCAATGTTTCATTAACTGTATAAAGGGATTTTGCATAATCATACTATTTCCTGGGAAAGTCATAGAGACACAATCTTTTTTAGGGAATTGAGAAAATAAAGCTCATTAGTATCCAATACAGAGATAAATTCATTTCTTCTTCAGTCCCAAGAGAATCTCAATCTCTAAAGGTATTTTCATCCCTGATCCACTATTACTGAAACTTTTCTCCCTTGTTGAATGAATAGGATCATACTTGAAGTGATGAAGATGCTAATTCACTATCAAAGATGTGGTCTAACTTTATGAAATAGCATGACTGACGTCCATGTCTTCTAATGACATTCTATTTGCCCACAGTTTACATACACCTCCAATACTGGAATGCCAATCAAGGCAGAGAAGACAGTGCAAAATGCTCACTCAGTTTCTAACTCCGTTGCTTGAGCATCATCATTGTACTGGCAGCTTTATACTTCAGGGTTCTAGGTGTTTTTTTCAAAGTAAAACATAGAAAAGTACCCTTCCTTCTCACTGCATTTCCCAAAGCTTTGGTACCTCTACACATTCATATCTGTAACACTTGCTCTCTGTACACTTAGTATAAATTCCCTAATTATGGATCTCTCTATTGCCCTCATGGGGGACATTGAAACCCTCCTAACACATTTCTTTGATCTGAAGAATTCTTATTTCCATTTTTCTAAATTCTGTCATTCTTGAAAAAAATGATAAAACTTAAAACTTGCTGAAAGTCAATCTGTACCTCAATAACTGCAGAATGTTGGGTACGTTTCTTAAAATAACTGCCACTGTTTATTGCCCATTTTCAAATGTACTGTCACTACAGTGACATCATGTATATTCACATTTTTCTGCAACATCACCAATATTTTTTCCCAGCACTCTTCATAATCTAAAATGGAAACTCTGTACCCATTAAAAAATGATTTTCTGTTTTCTCCCTGTCCCTGGGAACTGGCAAGCCCCATTCTGCTATTCTGGCTCAATACAACTGACTACTATAGGATCTTTAGATAAGTGGGATTACACAGAATTTGTGTTTTTGTGTTTGGCTTATTTCACTTAATGTCATCTCATCAACATTTGTTCATGTTGTAACATATATCAGAATTTTCCTTCTGTTCTAAATTGAAAAGTATCCCTTTTTATGTATATACAGCATTTTCTTTATTAATTCATTTCCTATATGGACATTTGGGCTGATATCATTCACTTAATTTCTACACTTAAAGATAAATTTAATGTGGTTTTTGATATTATATATTTTTCAAATTTTTATAATGTGAACAGATATACCTTAATAATACAGCAATTTGATTTACATTTTTGTTTTCCTATACACCCATGCAAGAGAGATGCACTTAGAGACTCATAACAAAAACGGAAATTACTACGTTTAGCAAATAATTTTTGTTGTGATACTTTTTATGTTGAAGTTTATATTTTTGGTTTCTTTTTAATTTGGAATTAGTAGTGTTTAACTTTTGAAGGGAGATAGGTTCTCTATGTATGTATTATTTTAAGGTGAAATATATGTACAAAAATTCTGTTAGATCCATTGATCTAATTGTAGATTCAACATGATATTTGTTTATAGTATTAACTAGTAAAGACAATTAAATGTGTCAGTTACATAAAATCAGTGGTAGCAAATTATATTTTTCAAGAAATAATGCTAAATTATTTTTGTATTAAAATTCTTAACTAATTTTCAATATTATACAAGAGACACAATTTTGCACTAATGAAAATGGTATTAAACCTACACAAAAATGATTCTACAGGATAACTCCTAACAGATTGACTATGCAAACAAAGTTGTTGAAAATCAAAATGAGAATTGAATTATCCTGCAAATAAAATATGTAAAAATGTCATTAAATGGAAGAATGAATGCTTAAAACTGGCTACTGTATGGAATTGGAAATTTTAATAGACTGATTTTTTCTTCTGTCTGCTATAAAACAGCCATCATTTCTTATGATTTCAGTTTTGTTTTGTTTTACTTAGAATTGTGCTGAAATAGTGATAACATTACTTTAAATCATTAAATAATATATTTTTCAATGATAATAGAAGGCACTGGTATATACTTTTTCCCCCCTCTCATAGTGTAATAAAGAAAATTTAGAGCATGCTGATACTTTTACTTCTGTATGTTTCTGATACCCATTGCCCTAACTTAACCTAAAAACAGTATATTTTTTCCCCTCAGACTACCGGGATCATTAATCAACTGTTCTGTTAAAATAAAATAATAACAGTGAAATCATTTATTTGACTGAATTGACAAGTTACTGCAAGAGATTTAACCTGATGAGTCTCTCAAGTAGCATGTGTTAGATTTTCACATTGTGGGATAGATAAACAAACAAACAAAAATATTTGTAACACTGCATAGACAAAGTAATGTGACTTTGGATTTTCTGGAGTTCAGAACTGATAAACAAATTCCTAAATATTAGAGATTATTGTGATCAACTCACATAGGTAAAAATGATGATGTCGATAAGCTGGACCTCTATCCCCTCTGAGCAGAATCATCCTAATGCATTTCTTTGGAGGAGGAAGGATCTTATACTCTGGCAGCATCAAACTCACTCGTATCTGTTTCTAGAGTGTGCTATTAAGGGGTGTGGCCAATTGAAATGTTTTGCTAAGACCTGCATAAGTCTGAATCTTTGGATGACAAGAAATGTTCAATTTTCAAAGATTGTTAAGATTCCCAGATTCCTATATTCTTTCAGGAATCTGTGATTCATTAAAACTCAAGTAAGAGCAAATCATCTACAAGCAAAACTAAGTTTATAAATGTCCATGAAAAGGAATGATTTAAAAAAATACATCAAGGATTGAATTAATGTAATACTGGCATTACTTGTTAAAACTTTGATGGGGGAGATTACAGAGTACATTATTGAGAGGTGGACTTTCATCAAAGACAGTAATTAAAATGATAAGCCCATGGTAGGACTTAGCTATTTTTTCCTAATTACACTTAATTTGATTGCTGTATTGTTAAGTTTGTTACCTTGTATCTTAATGATTTTATTGGATTTGATTTCATTTTATATTTGTAGGTAAGTTAAAAAAAATCTGTGATTACAACAATAACAGGGCAAAATGCATTTATTGTGTTAAGCACTTAGCAGTTTGATTCCATTAGGGTTTTTCAAAGATTTTGTTATTATTTGTAGTGTATATTTTCAGTTTCCAAGCAAACCTTGGTTTATGACTACATTTTTACCATGTCATTTACCTTGGTTTGCTGAAGAATATATGTATATATGAAGGCTGTGGGGATTAAGGAGCATACATATGATGAACACAAGGTGTTGTATGGAAGTGTTGAATCACTACATTATGTACCTGAAACTAGTATAATACTGTATTTTAACTAACTGGAATTTATGTAACAACTTTAATAAAGAATATAAATTAGGATCATATTCCATAACTGTAAAATAAAAAAAAAATCTCATGGAATAATTAATGGAAAACACTGTACAAATGTGAGATAATATAACTGCTTGATCCATGTGAGCTGTAATAAGTGTAATTTATTTGTTTTGGAGGGAAGCACATTGTAGATTTCAGTGACACTTCTGGCTTCGGATGTTGAATCTTATCAAAGTGACAAACACAACTCTGATTTAGAACATTATTGACCACCTGCGTGAAAACTACATTAAGTAAAGCTATATTATTTTCAGGGAATAAACTACAAGCTCCAAGCTGAGTCTGAGAAGTACATTACAGACAGGTAGTATATCAAGTTTCAAGTAAGACTTTCTGCAAAGAGTGGAAAAATAATTTTCAGTTAGTGTTCATATTTTTCTCTTTTGAACTCTGCTGCACCTCTGGCCAAAAGGCTGTCAACGCTCTAGTAAAACAGGGTGCCACTGTCTGATGTGGCAAATAGACTGTGTGCTATGTAGATCAAATGCTCTGCAGATTCCCAGGGGACAGAAGAATGAGGAACAGATAAGCTTCATGTCAAAGGAGGAAAGGCACATACCACTCAGAACTCAATAAGAAAATTACAATGAAATTATAATGAACCTGGGCATCTAAATGAGATTCATTAAGGACTATTTATAAGTGTGTGAGCATAATTGTGGGAAACCATAAGAGGTTGTAACAGACCTCCATTTTATTAAGAGATAGTTTTACCATCATTCTCCCCTGCAGGCCTTCAGGTATGGAGAAGATTCCAGAGGACATATAGATAGGGTGTGTGGAAAACCCATTACGACCTGTGGTTTGACCCAGCCAAACAGCAGATACAGGAAGCCACAAACCAGCAGGATGGAAGCAAAAGAAAGAAATATCGTTTTTTTTTTTTAAACCAATCCCAAGAGGCACACTTGCAAGAATAATATTGGCATGTGGGGAATTTACTCGGGAGTATTCTAAGGATCCACGCCCATGCAATGATGGAAGGAAAATTGGGCACAGGAAGATATTGAACTCGGAGGCAGACCCAACCAAGTTCTCAGCTACCTTGGGTGGAATTCTGAGATGGCCTTTCCATGTGTTCCTCCTGCAATAGGGCCCCCACAGAGTGCTCTTTGAAAGGGGCCTGCCACCAAGAAGGGATCATGACCTCAGGTTATGCAGCATTACTCAACCAAGATCAATGCTTGCTCTCCTGATAGCTGGAACAACAGGTATTTCAGTCCTGTAAGGGTAAGGTGAGTATAGGAGCACACAGTCATGCAAGGTACACCCTATGAACTACACTCCCTCAGAAGTCAGATGAAAGGGGACTCTTGGATGCCATCACACAGGTTGGCTTCCTGTAGCACAGCGCATGTGGCTCATTTGATGGAGTGCACAGGAAACATCTAGCAAGAATGAGCAGTTCAATAAATATGTACATTCCTTCTAGTATAAAGATACAAAGAAGTTTGGCATTTGCCCACAAGGAACATGCTGGCATGAGGAGCCCAAGACATCTACTGGCAGGTCTGGTTTTTGGTTTAGAGGAACTATTAATATGTCTCTGATGAAAGCATCACTCCTGAACAGGGAATCTGGAACTCCATCCAAAAAGCAAAGGTCAATGTGATGGATAGCACATATTTCCCATATGGATCATGTGAGAAGGGAAGCGTCATCCATAATAGAAGAGTGACCCTGTGTATCAGCACAGATTCTGAAACCAACAGCCCTCAAAATATCTCAGGATTTTGATTTCCCCAGTGTGTCCTTGTTCTGCACTATGGATTCAACGGTGTTCCTCCAAATTACTCTGATCTGCACCATAGCCCAAATATGAAAGACTTAGGAATTAGGTCTTTAGAGAGGTCATTATGTTGTTTCTTTGTTCGTTTATTTATTTAATTCACCTTTTTATGTTTGTTCATTTATTTTTTTATGAATTGCTGGGTTTTTTTAAGTTGAGTATAATTGACAAAATGCTACACTAGTTTCAGGTGTACAACTTAGTGATTTCACTAGTTTTTACATTATGCTATGTTCACAAGTGTAGCTACAATCATTCCCATTACAAACCTATGAAAATATCATTGACTGCATTTCTTATGTTGTGCCTTTTATTCTGCAATGTTTTCATGCCGTTTTTGAAAGCCTGTATCTCACACTCTTATTCAGTCATTTTGCCCAACCCCCACCCACTTCCCTCTGACAACCATCAGTGCCTTCTCTGATTCCATGAGTGGAATAATAGGGTATTTGTCTTCCTCAGTCTGATTGGTTTTACTTAGCATAACACCCTCTACATCCATCTGTTGTTTCAAGTGGCATGATCTCATCCTTTTCTTATGTCTGGATAATATTTCAGTGTGTGTGTGTGTGTGTGTGTGTGTGTGTGTGTATGTGTGTGCATGCGTGTTTTGTATTCCACATCCTTTTTAGTATTTTGTCTATTGATGAACCCTTAGGCTGCAACCACATCTTGGTTATTGTAAATAATGCTGCAACAAACATCATGTTTTGTATAGCTTTTCAAATGAATCTTTTCATTTTCTTTGGGTAATGCCCAATAGTGCAATCATTGGATCGTATGTTATTTCTATTATTAGTTTTTTGAGGAACCTCCATTGGGCTCATCAGTGCCTGCCCCAATTTGCATTACCACCACCAGGGTGTAAGACTTTGTTTTTCTCCATTGCCTTGCCAACACTATCCATTTCTTGTTTTTCTTGAATTGAACCATCCAGAGAAGTGTGACATCCATTTTGTTTTTGATTTCTACATCCCCAAATTTAATAATGTTGAGCATGTTTTCTTCTATCTGTTGGCCAAGTGTATGACCTGTATGTCGTCCTCGAAAATAATTTAAAAAAAAAAGTCTATTCAGGTCCTCTGCCCTAGGACAGATTACAATCTGGTTATAATCAGATTATTTGTTGTTTTCACATAGAGTTGTATAAATAAGAATTTTTAATACTTCTTGAATATTAACCCCTTAATGCATCTATCATTTGGAAAAAGGTTCTCCCATTCATAGGTTATTTTTTGTTTTGTTTTGTTTTTCTTTTTCTTTTTGTTTTGTTGTTGTTTTTCTTCACTGTCCTAAAATGATTATTTTCCTAAATGGATTTCAAAGAAATTACTACTGATGTTATCTTCTAGGAGTTTTATTGTTGCATGTCTCCCATTTAAGCCCTTAACCCATTTTGATTTGCTTTTTGTGTATTGTGTTAGAAATTTTTTCCAGTTTCATTCTTTCCAGTGTAACTGGAAACACCATTTATTGAAGAGACTGTCTTTTCCCCAGTGTCTCTTCTCTCCTATGTCCTGGATTAACTGACCGCATAAGCACGGGTTTATTTTTGGACTCTCTATCCTGGTCCATTGATTTATATGTGTATTTGTATACTAGAAGAATACTATTCTTTATTGCAGCTTTGTAGTATATCTTGAAACTTGGGATTGTGATATATCTTCTTTCTCATGATTGCTTTTTGTGATTTGAATACAATTTTTCAAATGATTTGTCATCATTCTGTGAAAAATGCTATTGGTGTTTTTATCAGGATTACATTAACCCTGTAGATTGCATTGCATAGTATAGATATTTTAACAATAATGCATAAGGAGGTAATATCTTTTCATTTGTTTGTGTTTTCTTCAGTTTCTTTCACCAATATTCTATAGTTTGCAGAATATAGGCTTTCGTGACCTTGTTCAACTTAACCCTAGGTATTTCATTCTTTTTGGGCAATTGTAAATGGATTTTGTTTTTTAATGTCTCTTTCTGCTATTTCATTATTAGTGTACAGAAGCACAATTACTGTGTATTAATTTTGTATCCTTCAACCTGAATGATTTCGTTTATACTCCTAAGAATGATTTGTTAGAGACTGTTGTTTTCTATGTATAGTATTCTGTTGTCTGCTACTGATGGCAATTTAACTCCTTCTCTACCAATCTGGATCACTTTTGTTTCTTTTCCTTGTCTGATTGCTGTGGCTAAGACATCTAGTACTATGTTGGCAAGGAAATGGCATAGTGGATATGCTTGTCTTGTTCCAGATCTTTGAAAAATAGCTTGGGTTTTCACAATTGAGTATGGATTAGCTCTTTTGTCATGGTTGTCATTGTTTCCTTGTTCAATTTTATATATGGTCCTTGTTGTGTTGTGGTGTGTTCCCTCTAAACCCACTTTGTTTAGTTTTTCTTATGATTGGATGCTTTTATTATGAATGAATTTTGTTAAATGCCTTTCTGCCCCTACTGAGAAGATCATATGATTTTTACCCTTTGTTTTGTTGATTTGGTATATCATGTGGATTGATTTGCAAATATTGAACAATTCTATCCCTGGTTTAAATTCCACTTGATGGTGTTGAGTGATCATTTTTTACCCATTGTTTAATGTGAATTGTTAGTATTTTCTTTGGGAATTTTGCATCTGTTTCATCAGTAATATTAGCCTATTATTTTCTTTTTTAAAATAATATCTTTATTTCATCTTGGTATCAGGGTGATGCTGGCCTGATAGAATGAATTTGATATTTTTACACTTCAATTTCTATTTCTTGAAATAGAATATGTCTTAACTGCTTGTTAGAATGTTTGTGAGAATTCACCTATGAAGTCAATGAATCATGGACCTTCATTTGTTGGGAGACTTTTTTTTTTTTTTTTTCATTTTCATCTTAATTTTTTGTTTTTATTTTGAGCATAGTTGACAAACCATGTAACCTTAGTTTCAGGTGTACACCATAGTAATTTGACAAGATTATATTTCATGTTATGCTCACCATGAGTGTAGTTACCATCTGTCCCCATACATTGCTATTATAATTAACTATACTCCTCGTGCTGTGTCTTTTATTCCCATACTTAATTCAACCATATCTGGAAGCCCATATCTCCCATTCTTCTTAATCCATTAAGCCCAATCCCATTCCCCCACAAATCTTACAAATAGAAATACTATGTGATTCAATAATTCCAGTATTGACCATATACACAAAGAAAGAAAATACCAATTTGAAAAGATATATGGACTCCTCTGTTTACTGCAGCATTATTAACTATAGCCAAGACTTGGAAGCAATCCAAGTGTCCATCAATATACTAACAAATAAGGGAGATGTGGAATACATATATAGATATAGATATATAGATCAATAAAGATAGGTATAGATATAATCTCCAGTTTTTTTGTTTGTTTCTTTGTTTTTATGTTTTTAATTAAGGATTCAATTTAATTACTGATAATTAATCAATTCAAATTTTCTATTTCTTCTGATTCAGTGTTAGAAGATTGCTTTTAGGAATTTATTCATTTCTTTTAGGTCATCCAAGTTGTTTCCATATGCTATTGCTTAGTACTCTTTTATAGTTCTTTTTCTTTCTATGATGTTGATTGTTATTTCCTCCCTTTAGTTATTGATTCTTTTTTAAATTTTTTATTATGTTATGATAGTCACCATACAATACATCAATTTTTTATGTAGTTTTCCATGATTCATTGTTTGCGTAAAACCCAGTGCTCCATGAAATATATACCATCCTTTCCTTTGCTGTGCAGAAACATTTTATCTTGATGAAGTCCCAAATTCATTTTTACTTTTGTTTCTCTTGCCTTTGGAGACATGTCATGAAAGAAGTTGCTGTGGCTGATGTTGAAGTGGTTACAGCCTATGTTCTCCCTATGATTGTGATGGATTCCTGTCCCACGTTGAGGTCTTTCATCCATTTGGAGTTTATCTTTGTGTGTGGTGTGAGAGAGTGATCAAGTTTCATTCTTCTGTATATAGCTGTGCAATTTTCCCAAGCACCATTTATTGAAGAGACTTTTTTTCCACTGGATGTTTTTTCCTGCTTTGTGAAAGATTGGTTGACAATAGAGCTGAGAGTTCATTTCTGGAGTCTCTATTCTGTTCCATTGGTCTATGTGTCTGTTTTTGTACCAGTATCATGCTGTCTTGGTGATCACAGCTTTATAGTATAGCTTGAAATCAGGCAACATGATGTCCCCAACTTTGTTTTTCTTTTTCAACATTTCCTTGGTATGTGGGCTCATTCCTGGTTCCACACAAATTTTAGGGCTGTTTGTTCCAGCACTTTGAAAAATGTCATTGGTATTTTGATCGTGATGGTATTGTAAATGTAGATTGTTCTGGGTAGCATAAACATTTAAGTATGTTTATTCTTCCAATCCATGAGCATGGAATGTTTTTCCAACTTTTTGAGTCTTCCTCAATGTCTTTCATCAGTGTTCTGTAGTTTCTAGAGTATAGATCCTTTACCTCTCTGGTTAAGTTTATTCCGAGATATCCTTTGGTTTTTGGTGCTATTGTAAATGGAATCAATTCCCATTTCTGGGAATTTCTCTGTCTTCAGTCTCATCGTTCTTATAAAGATGCAATTGATTTCTGAGCATTGATTTTGTATCCTGCCACCTAATTGTTGTATGTATTCTAGTAATTTGGGGGTAGAGTCTTTTGGGTTTTCCATATAAAGTATCAGGTCATCTGTGAAGAGAGAGAGTTTGACTTCTTCTTTGCCAATTTGAATACCTTTTATTATTTTTTATTTTCTGATTGCTGTTGCCAGGAGTTCTAGTACTATGTTGAACAATAACGGCGAGGGTGGGCATCCTTGTTTTGTTCCAGACTTAAGGGAAAGGCTCTCAGCTTTCCCCGTTTAGAATGATAGTCACTGCAGGCTTTTCATCAATGGTTTTTATGAAATTGAATAATGTACCCTCTATCCATACACTCTGAAGCGTTTTAATGAGGAAAGGATGTTGTATTTTGTCAGATGCTTTCTCTCTATTAATTGAAAAGATCATATGGTTCTTGTCTCTTCTGTTATTAATATGATCTATCACAATGATTGATTTGTGAATGTTGAACCACCCTTGCATCCCAAGGATGAATCCCAATTGGTCGTGATGGATCATCCTTTTAATGTACTTTTGGATCCTATTAGCTAGGATCTTGTTGAGAATTTTAGCATCCATATTCATCAGGGATATTGGATTGTAATTCTCCTATTTGGTGGTGTCTTTTCCTGGTTTTGGGATCAATATAATACTGGCCTCATAGAATGAGTTTGGTAGTTTTCCTTCTGTTTCTATTTTTAAAAACACCTTCAGGGAAATAGGTGTTGTTTCTTCTTTGAATGTTTTGTAGAGTTCTGCAGGTAATCCGTCAGGCCCTGCACTCTTGTTTTTGAGAGATTTTTGATTACTGCTTCAATCTCTTCATGATTAATTGTTCTATTTAGATAATCAATTTATTCCTGTTTCAGTCTTGGTCATTTATAGGTTTCCAGGAAGGCATCCATTTCTTCCAGGGTGTTTAATTTATTGTCATATAGTTGCTGATATAGTTTCTAGTGATTGTTTCTAATTCCTCGGTGTTGGTCATGATTTCTCCCCTTTCATTTCATTTCATTCATAATTTTATTAATTTGGGTCCTTTCTCTATTTTTTGAATAAGTCTGGCCAGTGGGTTATTGATCTTATTTATTCTTTCAAAGAACCAGCTTCTAGTTTTGTGGATCTTCTCTACTGTGCTCTTGGTTTCTAATTCATGGATCACTGCTCTAATCTTGATCAACTTATTGTGCGTGGGTTAGAACTGTTCTTCTGTTCCAACTCCAGCTTCTTTCTTTTTCCCTCTTCTTTTTTTTAATAATTTTTTTTATTATGTTATGTTAGTCACCATACAGTACATCCCAAGTTTTTGATATAAAGTTCCATGATTCATTACTTGCATATAACACTCAGTGCACCATGCAATACTTGCCCTCCTTAATATCCATCACTGGCCTATTTCGATCCCGCACCCCTCTCCCATCTAAACCCTCAGTGTGTTTGTCCAACTCCAGCTTCTTAAGGTGAGAATATAAGGACTGCATTTCAGATTGTTCTATTCTTTTGAGTGAGGCTTGGATGGCTATGTGTTTTCCCCTTAGGATTGCCATTGCAGTGTCTCATAGGTTTTGGACTGTTGTGTTTTTGTTCTCATTGGCTTATTAATTGATTAAGTTCCTGTTTAATTTAATTGCTTAATTGTTCAAGTTTTTGTTTATTTTACCAAATCATTCTTAAGCAAGATGGTTCTTAGTTTCCAAGTGTTTGCGTTTTTAAAAATTGTTCTTGTGATTGAATCCCAGGTTCAAAGCATTGTGGTCTGAGAATATGCAGGGAATAATCTCAGTCTTTTGGTATCAGTTGAGACCTGTTTTGTGACCCAGTATATGGTCTATTCTGGAGAACATTCCATGTGCATTCGGAGAGAATGAGGATTCTGTTGTTCTGGGGTGTAGTGTTCTTTATATATGTATGAGGTCCATCCGGTCTAGTATATCATGCAAAGCTCCTATTTCTTTGTTGATTTTCTGCTTAGATGATCTGTCTATTGCTGAGAGACAAGTGTTAAGGTCCCCTAGTATTAATGTATTATTATCTATATGCTCTCTATTCTGGTTAAGAGTTGCTTGCGTATCTAGCCACTCCTGTGTTGGGGGCATAAATAATTATAATTGTTAGATCCCCTTGTTGGATTCACCTTTTAAGAATAATATAGTGTACTTCTGTATCTCTAACTACAGTCTTTAACTTAAAAATGAATCTGTCCGATATGAGAATTGCTACCCCAGTGTTATTTTGAGGTCAGTTGGCATGAAAAATGGTTTTCTATCCCTTCACTTTCAGTCTGGGTGTACCTTTAGGTTCAAAATGAGTCTCTTGTAGACAGCATATGGATGGGTCATGTCTTTTTATCAAATCTGCAACCCTGTGCCACTTTATGGGAGCATTTAGGCCATTCATATTGAGAGTGATTATTGAAAGATATGATTTTAATGATGTCATGTTGCCTGTGAAATATTTGTTTCTATAGATTGTAAATTTCTGTTTTGTATCACTCTCGGTGCTTTTTACTTTTATAGAACCCCCCTTAATATTTCTGATAAGCCTGGCTTGATGGTCACATATTCTCTCAGTTTCTGCCAGTCTTGCATGGTCTTTGTCTCTCCATCCATTCTGAATGACAGCCTTGCTGGATAAAGGATCCTTGGCTGCATTTTCTTCTCACTTAGTGCTCTGAATATGTCTTGCCAGCTTTTTCTGGCTTGCCAGGTCTCTGTAGACAGGTCTGCGTTTATTCTGATGTTCCTTCCTCTATACATGCAGATTCTCTTCCCCCTGGCTGCTATCAAGATTGTTTCCTTAGATCTAAGATTTGCGAATTATGTGATGTGGTGTTGGTCTGTTCTCATTGATCTGGGGAGGGGTCCTCTCTGCTTCTTGGACATGAATGCTTGTTTTCTTGACCAGATAAGGGAAGTTCTCAGCTACAATTTGTTCAAATATCTCTTCTAGACCTCTCTCTTTCTCCACCTCCTCTGGGATGCCAATGATTCTGACATTGGAACATTTCATTAAGTCAGTAATCTGTAGTCTTCTTTCTTGAAATTGGAGGGTTTTTTTAAGCCATATGCCCTCTTTCTCCTTCTTTTCTAATATCTCATCTTCCAACTCACTAATTCGAACTTCTGCCTCTTTTACCTGGGCCATTGCAGCATCCTGTCTATACTGCATTTGATTCATAGCATTCTTAATTTCCACCAGATTCACTCTTCTCCGCCCTTTCAGATTCTATAATACCGTTAATATTTTGGTTAATATATTTTTTTCAAGCCTACAAATCATCTTGACCATTGTTACTCTAAACTCCGTTTCTGACAATTTGGTTGTATCCATATCCATTAGTTCTGTGGCAGAGGTCCCAATGTCTGTTTCTCTCATTTGTTGGGGGTTCCTCCTTTTTGTCATTCTCTTTTTTTAACATGTATCTCTTTCTTTCTTTCTTTCTTTCTTTCTTTCTTTCTTTCTTTCTTATTAATATAATAATATATTTTTAAATTATATTATGTTAGTCACCATACAGTACATCCTGGGTTTTGATGTAAAGTTCCATGATTTCATTAGTTGCATATAACACCCAGTGCACCATGCAATACATGCCCTCCTTACTACCCATCACCAGCGTGTCCCATTCCCCCATGCCCCTCTCCTCTGAAGCCTTCAGTTTGTTTCTCAGAGTTCATAGTCTCTCATGCTTCGTTCCCCCTTCTGATTACACCCCCTTTCATTAACCCTTTCTTCTCCTTCCTATCTTCCTAGTTCTTATATTCCATAGATGAGAGAAACCATATGATAATTTCCTTTCTCTGCTTGACTTATTTCACTTAACATTATCTCCTCAGTGCCGTCCATGTTGCAGCAAATGTTGAGAAATCGTTCTTTTTGATAGCTGAGCAACATTGCATTGTATATATGGAACACAACTTCTTAATCCAGTCATCTCTTGAAGGGCATCTCGGCTCCTTCCATGATTTAGCTACTGTAGCTTCCATGAACATTGGGTGCATATGGATCTTCTCTTCACTATGTCTGTATCTTTGGGGTAAATGCTCAGTAGTGCAATGGCTGGATCACAGGGTAGCTCAATTTTTAACCTTTTAAGGGACCTCCATATTGTTTTACAAGTGCCTGTACCAACTTGCATTCCCACCAACAATGTAGGAGGGATCCCCTTTATCCACATCCACTCCAGCAATTGTTGTTTTTGCCTTATCAATTTTTTGCCATTTTAACTGACATAAGGTGGTATCTTAGTGTGGTTTTGATTTGAATTACCCTGATGGCTAATGATTTTGTACATTTTTTCATGTGTCTGTTAGCCATTTGTACGCCTTCATTGGAAAAGTGTCTGTTCATATCTTCTGCCCATTTTATGATTTGTTTATTTGTTTCTCGCGTATGGAGTTTGAGAAGTTCTTTGTAGATCTGGGATACCAGTCTTTTATCCGTAGTATCATTTGCAAATATATTCTCCCATTCTGTGGGCTGCCTCTTAGTTTTTTTGACTGTTTCCTTGGCTGTGCAGAAGCTTTTTATCTTGATAAAGCCCCACAAGTTCATTTTATCTTTAGTTTCTCTTGCCTTTCGAGATGTGTCATGAAAACGTTGTTGTAGCTGATGTCGTAGAGGTTGCTGCCTATGCTCTCCTCTAGGATTTTGATGGATTCCTATCTCACATCGAGGTCTTTCATCCATTTGGAGTTTATCTTTGTGTATAGTGTGAGAGAGTGGTCAAGTGTCATTCCATTGCATGTAGCTGTCCAATTTTCCCAGCACCATTTATTGAAGAGATGGTCTTTTTTCCACCAGATATTTTTTCCTGCTTTATCAGAGATTAGTTGCCCAAAGAGCCAAGGGTCCATTTCTGGGTTCTCTATTCTGTTCCATTCATCTATGTGTCTGTTTTTGTGCCAGTACCATGCTTTCTTTGTGATCACAGCTTTGTAGTACAGCTTGAAATACAGCATTGTGATGCCCCAGCTTTGTTTTTCCTTTTCAACATATCCTTGGCGATTCGGGGGCTTTTCAGGTTCCACACAAATTTAATGGCTGTTTGTTCCAGTTCTTTGAAAAATATCATTGGTATTTTGGTCAGGATAGCATTGAAAGTGAAGATTGCTCTTGGTAGCATGGACATTTTTAACTATGTTAATTCTTCTGATCCATGAGCATGGAATATGTTTCCATCTTTTTGTGTCTTCTTCAATGTCTTTCAAGAGAGATTTGTAGTTTCTAGAATATAGATCCTTTATGTCTCTGGTTAAGTTAATTCCAAAGTAACATATGGTTTTTGGTGCTATTGTAAATGGGATGGATTCCCTATTTTCTCTTTCTTCAGTCTCATTGTTCGTGTATAGAAATGCAACTGATTTCTGAGCATTGATTTTGTATCCAGCCACATTACTGAATTGCTCTATAACTTCTAATAGTTTGGGAGTGGATTCTTTTGGGTTTTCCATATAGAATATCATGTCATCTGCAAAGAGAGACAGTTTGACTTCTTCTTTGCTGATTTGGATACCTTTTATCCCTTTTTGTTGTCTGGTTGCTGTTGCAAGGACTTCTAGTACTATGTTGAATAATAATGGTGAGAGTGGACATCTTTGTCGTGTTCCTGATCTTAGGGGAACGGCTTCCAGCTTTTCCCCATTGAGAATGATATTTGCTGTAGGCTTTTCATTGATGCTTTTTATGAGATTGAGGAATGTACCCTCCATCTCTACACTCTGAAGGCTTTTAATCAGGAAAGGATGCTGTATTTTTTCAAATGCTTTTTCTGCATCAATTGAGAGGATCATATGGTTCCTGAGTCTTTTCTTGTTGATATGATGTATCACGCTGATTGATATGCGAATGTTGAACCATGCTTGCATCCCAGGGATGAATCCCACTTGATCATGATGGGTAATCCTTTTAATGTACTGTTGCATTCTATTAGCCAGGATCTTGATGAGGATTTTGGCGTCCATATTCATTAGGGAAATCGGTCTGAAATTCCCCTTTTTCTTGGGGTTTTTGCCTGGTTTGGGGATCAAGGTAATATTGGCCTCATAGAATGAGTTTAGTAGCTTTCCTTCTGTTTCTATTTTTTTAATAGCTTTAGGAGAATATTTATTATTTCTTCTTTGAATGTTTGGTAGAATTCCCAAGGCAATCCATCAGGCCCTGGCGTTTTGTTTTTTGGACGGTTTTTAATCACTGTTTCATTCTCTTCATAATTATTTGGTCCATTCAAAAAATCAATCTCTTCCTGTTTCAGTCTTGGTAGTTTATAGGTTTCCCAGGAAGGCCTCCATCTTGTACAGATTGCTTAATTTATTGGCATAAAGCTGTTGTTAAAAGTTTGTAATAATCCTTCCAATTTCATTGGTGTTGGTTGTGACCTCTCCCTTTGCATTCATAATTTTATTAATTTGGGTCCTTTCTCTATTCCTTTGGATAAGTCTTGCCAGTGGTCTGTCAATTTTATTAATTCTTTCAAAGAACCAGCTTCTAGTTCTGTTCATCTGCTCTACTGTACTCCTGGTTTCTAATTTATTGATATGTGCTCTAATCATGATCAACTGCTTTCTCAACATGGGTTATGCCTGTTCCTCTGTTGCTGTTCCAGCTTCTTGAGGTGAGAATAAAAAAAAAACTGCATTTCAGGTTTTTCTATTCTTTAGAGTGAGGCTTGGATGGCTAAGTATTTTCCCCTTAGGACTGCCTTTGCAGTGACCCATAGTTTTAAGACCATTGTGTTTTCATTCTCGTTGGTCTCCATTAATTGTTTAAATTGATTTTTGATTTACTCATTTATCAAATCATTCTTGAGTAGGATGGTTCTTAGTTTCCAAGTGTTTGAGTTTCTTCCAAATTTTTCCTTGTGATTGAGTTCCAATTTCAAAGCATTGTGGTCTGAGAATATGCAGGGAATAATTTCAGTCTTTTGGTATCGGTTGAGACCTGTTTTGTGACCCAGACATTGGTGTATTCTTGAGAGTGTTCCATGGGCATTAGAATAGAATGAGTACTCTTTGGTTCTGGGGTATAGTGTTCTATATATATGTATGAGGTCCAACTAGTCGATATGGCATTCAAAGCTCTTGTTTCTTTTATTGATTTTCTGCTTAGGTGATATGTCTATTGCTGATAGTGGGGTGTTGAAGTGTCCTACTATTAATGTATTTTTATCTATATGTCTCTTTATTCTGGTTAAGAGTTGGCTTGTGTATCTTGCTGCTCCCCTGTTGGGGTGTATATATTTATAATTGTCATATACACTTGTTGGATACATCCTTTAAGAATAATACAGTGCCCTTCTGTATCTCTAACTATAGTCTTTAGTTTTAAATCCAATCTGTCTGATATGAGAATTGCTACCCCAGCTTTATTTTGAGTTCCATTGGCATGAAAGATGGTATTCCATCCCTTTTCTTTCAGTCTCAGTGTATTTTTAGGTTCAAATTGAGTCTCTTATAGATAGCAAATAGATGGGTCATGTCTTTTTATCCAATCTGCAACTCTGTGGCTTTTTAACGGAGCATTTAGGACATTTACATTGAGACTGATTATAGAGAGATATGGTTTTAATGATGCCATGTTGCCTGTAAAGTCTTTGTTTCTATAGATTGTGACCTTCTGTTCTGTATCACTCTTGGGGCCTTTTGACTTTTATAGAACCTCCCTTAATATCTCCTATAGGCCCAGTTTTGTGGTTTTGAAATTGGTGAGTGGTGATTCTGGAAGTTCTTTATCTCTCCATCAATTCTGAATGACAGCTTTGCTGGATAAAGGATCCTTGGCTGCATATTTTTCTCTGAAAGAGCTTTAAAAATGCCCCCCCAACCCTTTCTCTCATTCTAGGTCTGTGTAAACAGGTCTGATGTAATTCTGATACCTTTGCCTTGGTACGTGAAAAATATCTTTGCCCTGGCCACTTTCAATACTGTATCCTTGGATCTAATATTTGCAAATTGTACTATGATGTGAGATGTCATAGTTTTGTTGTGGTTGAGCTTGGGAGGGGTCCTCTCTGCCTCTTGGACACAAATGTGTTTCCTTTGCTAGATTAGGGACGTTTTCAGCTATAATTTGTTCAAATATCTCTTCTAGACCTCTGATTTTCGTCACTCCCTTGGGGATGCTGATGATTCTGTCATTGGAACGTTTCATTGATCCAGTAATCTCCTGTAACTTACATTCTTGAGATTGGATTTTTTTGAGCCAAGTTTCTATTTTAGCTTTCTCTTCTACTAGCCCATCCTTCAATTCGCTGATACGTTCTTCTGCCTCATTCACCCTGGCTGTCAAAGCATCTAGTTTTGACTGCATTTTATTCATAGAATTTTTAATTTCTGCCAGATTCACTCTCATTTCCACCCTTATAGATTCTATATTCTCATTTAAATTTTCATTAATACTTTTTTCAAGTCTACACATCATCTTGACCATTGTTACTCTGAATTCCATTTCTGATAATTTGGTTATATCCATATCCATTAGTTCTGTGGCAGAGATTAGAGACTCATTGTCTTTTCTTTCCTGGGGGGGGGGTTCTCCTTCTTGTCATTCTGATGAGGAGAAGTTGTGGGGCTGTCCAGAGCCCAAATTATTGACCAGGACCGAGGCAGTGCACACTTGTTTTATAGGGACCTTAGGGATTTATGCTTCTTGATTTTTCAGCCTGCCTTCTGGGGGAGGAGCCTGTCATGCCGATACTCAGGCAACCCTGTTTGGATAGAGTCTCCCTGTCCCCTGTGAGGGGGGATGGGGATGGGCACACTGAGCCGGTTTTTCCAGGCATTTTTTCTCTGGCGGCATTCCCTGGCAGTTTGCTCTGCCTCTTCTGACAGTCAGAGCAGCAGTAGCCGAATCTCAGCCTCTGTCTCAGAACAGAGGGATCACAGATGGTATTCCACTGATTTTCTGGCCATCTTAACTCTGTTTCTGTTGGTGCTGCTCAACCCTGCAGTGTCCCGAGATGTAGGCCCCACAGCCAGCGTCCTAGCCCTCACTTCCAGGGCAGGCGTGTCTCTGTCCTTTGTGTTTCTTTTTTTTTTTTTTAAGATTTTTTATTTATTTATTTGACAGAGACAGCCAGCGAGAGAGGGAACACAGCAGGGGGAGTGGGAGAGGAAGAAGCAGGCTCCCAGCGGAGGAGCCCGATGTGGGGCTCGATCCCAGAACCCCGGGATCACGCCCTGAGCCAAAGGCAAATGCTTAACGACTGTGCCACCCAGGCACCCCGTTCTTTGTGTTTCCAACACCGCTAGCCACCAGCCACCAGCCACCGGCCGCCAGCTGCCAGCCACCCCCGTGTGCTCCAGAGTTCCATTTCAGTGTGGTTCATGTGCACTCCAGAGCTCCAGTTTTCAGACTGGTCACAAGCGTTCCCCGGCTCTCGGTCTCAGTCTGTTCTCTTGCGGGTGCTGGTCCATGAGTCCACCCGCTCCCCAGTGCAGGTGGCTACCGCTTCCTGGTGCCTGAACGTGGCGGCTCCTTCCCCCTTCCATTTATGTTCCAATATCTGAGCACAGCTTCTCGGCTACCTGCTTCGTACCTCAATACTCATTGCTGGAGATGTTCATTTGTAGAGATCCAGATGCATCTTCCTGCATCTCAGTCTGATTCTGTGGATGTTCAGGATGGTCTGGTACCTATCCAGCTCGACTCAGGGTACAAGCTGAAAAAGGAGACCCCTAGTCCTCTGCCATCTTAACTCCTCCCTCAAGAGACTCATTTTAAAACTAAAGGCACCTGCAAATAGAAAGCTAGGAGATGGAGAACCATCTATCATGCTAATGGACATCAAAAGTAAGCCTGAGAAGCCATACTTATATAAAGCAAATTAGATTTAATACCAAAGGTTGCAACAATAGAGGAAGATGGGTCGTTATATTTTTAAAAAGAGTCTATATGTTAATTATATCAGTATATCATAATTAAGGGGTCTATTCATCAAGATGATCTGACAATTATAAATGACTATGTCCCCACTTGGGAGCACGTAAACATAAATCATATAATAACAAATATGAAGAAACTCATTGATAATAATACAATAATAGTAGGGGATTGTAACACCCACTGACATCAATGGACAGATCATCAAAAAGAAAATCAATAAGGAAACAAGGGCTTTGAATGATACACTCGACATGATAGAATTAAGAGATATATCCAGAACATTTCATCCTAAATGATCAGAATGCACATTCTTTTTGAGTACATGTAGAATCTTGTCTTGAATAGATCTCATGCTGGGTCACAAATCAGTTCTCAGTCAGTACAAAGAGATAGAGATCATATCATCAATATTTTCAGATCACAATGTTATGAAACTTGAAGTCAACAACAAGAAAAAAATTGGAAAGACCACAAATACATAGTGGTTAAGTAACATCCTGTTAGTGAATGAATGTGTTAGCCAAGAAACTGAAAAAAAATATATACACTTAAGGTAATGAAAATGAATACACAATTGTTCAAAACCTTTGGAATGCAGCAAAGGCACTCTTAAGAGAGAATTATACTGCAGTACAGGCCTATCTCAAGAAGCAAGAAAAGTCTCAAATAGAAAACCTACCTTTACACCTAAAGGAGATAGAAAAGAAACATCAAATTAAGCTTAAAGGCAGCAGAAGAGAAAAACAATAAAGAATAGAGCAGAAATAAATGATATAGAAACAACAACAACAACAAACAGTACAACAGATCAATGAAACTAAGAGCAGATGCCTTGAAAAGGTTCATAAAATTGATAATCAGCTACCCAGACTTATCAAAAAGAAAAGAGAAAGGACCCAAATAAATGAAATCATGACTGAAAGAAGAGAGATCACACCCAACACCATAGGAACACAAACAATCATAAGAGAGTACAATGAAAAATCATTAGCCAACAAACCGGGCAATCTGGAAGAAATAGATAAATTCCCAAACATATACAAACTACCAAAAACCAAAACAGGGAGAAATAGAAAATTTGAACAGACCCAGATCCAGCAAAGAATTTGAAATGGTAATCAAAAATTTCCCAACAATAACAAGAACAAAAGAAAATCTCCCAACAAACAAAAGTCCAGAGTCAGATGGCTTCCCCGGCAAATTCTACAAAATATGTAAAGAACACTTAATACCTATTCTTTGAAACACTGCCAAAAAAATGAATAGGGAAGGAAATTTCCAAACTCATACTATGAGACTAATGTTACCTTGATTTCAAATACCGCACTAAGAAGGGGAATTATAAACAAATATCCCAGGTGAATATGGATTCCAAAAATTCTCACTAAAAAATACTAGCAAATCCATTCCAACAGTACATTAAAAAGATAAAATAAAATAACCATGATCAAAGGAGATGATTTCTTAGGCTCTAGTCGTGGTTCAGTATTTGAAAATCAATTAACACAATACAACACATTACTAAAAGAAAGATAAGAAGCATCTTATCTTATCAAGAGATGCAGAAAAAGTATTTGAAAACATATAGCATCCATTCTTGTCAAAAAACAACATTGGTATAGAGAGTAAATACCTCAATATCATAAAGGCCATATTTGGAAGACAACAGCTGATATTATTTCAATAGGGAAAACCTGAGAGCTTTGCCTCTAGGGTCAGAAACAAAAAAGGAGTGTCCACTATCATCATTACTATTTAACATATTCTTGGAAGTCTTAGCATCAGTAATAAGAAAACAAAAATAGAGAAAATACATCAAGATGTAATGTTAAATTTTCACTACTTACAGATGACATGATACTCTGTGTAGACAACCTCAAAGACTCCACCAATAATTTGCTAGAACAAATACATGAATTAACCCAGGCTGCAAGATACAAAATTAATGTACAGAATTTCTATACACCAATAATGAAGCAACAGAAAAAGAAATCAAGGGATTGATTCCATTTGCAATTGCATCCAAAACAATAAGATACCTAAGATTTAACCTAACCAAAGAGCTAAAATATCTGTACTCAAAAAAACTATAGAACATTTATGAAGGAAATTGAAGAGGACACAAAGAAATGAAAAAAAAAAAATCCATGCCCATGGATGAGACAAACAAACGTTGTTAAAATGTTTATACAACCCAAAGGAACCTACACATTTAATGCAATCCCTATCAAAATACCATCAGCAATTTTCCACAGAGCTAGAATGAACAATTCTATAATTTCTGTGGAATGAGAAAAGACACCAAATAGCCAAAGCAATGTTGAAAAAGAAAAGCAAAGCTGGAGGCATTGCAATCGTGGATTAAGCTATATTAGAAAGATACAGTCAGACAGTATGGTACTCACACAGAAACAGACACGTAGATCAATGGAACGGAACAGAAAACTCAGAAATGGACCCTCAACTATATGGTTAACTAATCCTTAACAAAGCAGGGAAAACTTATCCAATGGAAAGAAGAGAGTCCACTGAACATAAGGTGTCAAGAAAACTGGACAGCAACATGCATATAACCAAAACTGGACCACTTTCTTACACCGTCCACAAATATAATTGAAAATGGATGAAAGACCTAATGTAAGACAAGAAACCAGCAAGATCTTGGGGGACAACACAGGCAGTAACCTCTTTTCAAAGGCTAAAGCATCTTCTTACTACATATTTTTCCTCCAGCAAGGCAAACAAAAGCAAAAATAAACTATTGGGACTTCCTCAAGATAAAAAGCTTTGGCACAGTGATGGAAACAATCAACAAAACTAAAAGGCAGCCTACAGAATTGGAGAAGTTATTTGCAAGTGGAATACCTGATAAAGGGTTAATATCCAAAATCTACCAAAATCTATAAAGAATTTAACAAAGTCAATAAACCCCCCAGGAAAAAAAAAATCTAGTCAAGAAAGCAGCAGCAGCAGAAGACATAATTAGACAGTTTTCCAAAGAGTCTAATCCAGCAGTCTGTCATGTCCACCAGACAAATTAAAAGATGCTCACCATCACTCATCATCATAGAAATACAAATCAAAACTACATAAGGTATCACTTCACAACTATAAGAAGGGCTAAATTAACAATGCAGGAAACAACAGATATTGGCGAGGATGTGGAGAAAGGGATAAACTCTTACACTGTTGGTGGGTGTGGAAGCTGTTGCAGCCACACAGGAAAACAGTGTGTCGGTTCCACAAAAAGTTAAAAATGGAACTACCCTACAACCCAACAAATGCACTACTCAGTATTTACCTAAAGTATACAAAAATCCTGATTCAAAGAAACCCATGTTTATAATAGTATTATCAACAATATTCAAAATATAGAATCAGCTCAAACGTCCATCAACTGATAAATGGATAAAGAAGAGTTGGTATCATATCAGTTCACTCATTTATGGAACATAAGTAGTAGGAAGATCGGTAGGAGAAGAAAGGGAAGAAGAAAGGGGGGGGGTAAACAGAAGGGGGAATGAACCATGAGAGACTATGGACTCCAGGAAGCAAACTGAGGGCTTCAGAGTGGAGGGGAGTGGGGGAATGGGATAGGCTGGTGATGAGTATTAGGGAGGGCACGTATTGCATGGTGCAGTGGGTGTTGTACGCAAGTAATGAATCATGGAACTTTACATCAAAAGCTAGGGATGTACTGTATGTTGACTACCATAATATAATAAAAATAGTATTAAAAAAAGAAGAGTTATATTACTACTCAGCCATAAAAAGAATGAAATCTTGCCATTTGGAAGGACATGGATTGAACTTGAGAGTACTATGCAAAGGAAAGTATGTAAGTCAGAGAAATCAAATATCATGATTTCAATTATAAGTGGAATTAAGAAACAAAAAGAAAGGAATGAAAAACAAAACAAAAGAGAGGCAAACCATGAAAAAACTCTTAACAGAACAACCTGAGAGTTACTGGATGGAAGAAGAGGGGGAGATGGGTTAAATAGGTGATACAGATTGAGGATTGCCCTTGTTGTGATGAGCACTGGATGTTCAACGTGTGTTTTGAATCACTAAATAGTGCATCTGACAGTAGTATTTCACTGTATGTTATCTCACTTGAATTTAAATAAAATCTTGATAAAAATATGCAAATTGGAAAAATTAACATTGTTAAAATGTCCATGCTACCCAGAGCAATCTACACTTTCAATGCTATCCCAAACAAAATACCAATGACATTTTTCGAAGAACCGGAAAAACAGGCCTTAATTTGTGTGTAACCAGAAAAGGCCCCGAATCACCAAGGAATTGTTGAAAAGGAAAAACAAAGCTGGGGGCATCACGATGCCAGATTTCATGCTGTACTACAAAGCTGTGATCACAAAGACAGCATGATACTGGCACAAAAACAGACACATAGACAAATGGAACAAAATAGAAAATAGAGAACCCAGAATTGGACCCTTGGCTCTTTGGGCAACTAATCTTTGATAAAGCAGGAAAAAATGTCCAGTGGAAAAAAGACAGTCTCTTCAATAAATGGTGCTGGGAAAATTGGTCAGCTATATGCAATGCAATGAAACTTGACCACTCTCTCACACCATACACAAAGATAAACCCCAAATGGATGAAAGACCTCGATGTGAGATAGGAATCCATCAAAATCCTAGAGGAGAGCAGAGGCAGCAACCTCTACGACATCAGCTACAGCAACGTTTTTCATGACATATCTCCAAAGGCAAGAGAAGCAAAAGAAAAAAATGAATTTGTGGGACTTAGTCAAGATAAAAAGCTTCTGCACAGCCAAGCAAACAGTCAAAAAAAACTAAGAGGCAGCCCACGAAATGGGAGAATATATTTGCAAATGATGCTACAGATAAAAGACTGGTATCCAAGATCTACAAAGAACTTCTCAACCTCAATACACAAGAAACAAATAAACAAATCATAAAATGGGCAGAAGATATGAACAGACACTTTTCCATTGAAGACATACCAATGGTTAACAGGCACATGAAAAAATGTTCAAAGTCATTAGCCATCAGGGAAATTCAAATCAAAACCACACTAAGATACCACCTTGTGCCAGTTAGAATGGCAAAAATTGACAAGGCAAGAAACAACAATTGCTGGGGAAGATGTGGAGAAAGGGGCTCCCTCCTACATTGTTGGTGGGAATGCAAGTTGGTACAGCCACTCTGGAAAGCAGTGTGGAGGTCCCTTAAAATGTTAAAAATTGAGCTACCCTATAACCCAGCCATTGCACTACTGGGTATTTACCCCAAAGATACAGACGTAGTGAAGAGAAGGGCCATATGCACCCCAATGTTCATAGCAGCATTGTCCACAATAGCTAAATCGTGGAAGGAGCCGAGATGCCCTTCAACAGAGGACTGGATTAAGAAGACGTGGTCCATATATAAAATGCAATATTACTCAGCTACCACAAAGAACAATTTCTCAACATTTGCTGCAACATGGACGGCACTGGAGGAGATAATGCTAAGTGAAATAAGTCAAGCAGAGAAAGACAATTATCGTATGGTTTCTCTCATCTATGGAACATAAGAACTAGGAAGATTGGTAGGGGAAGAAAGGGTTAAAGAAAGGGGGGGTAATCAGAAGGGGGAATGAAGCATGAGAGACTATAGACTGAGAAACAAACTGAGGGCTTCAGAAGGGAGGGAGGTGGGGGAATGGAATAGGCTGGTGATGAGTAATAAGGAGGGTACGTATTGCATGGTACACTGGGTGTTATAAGCAACTAATGAATCATCGAACTTTACATCAAAAAATAAAAATAAAAAATAAGCAATTTTCAAAATACAGTAAAATGATTATACATGAAAAAATGTGAAATATACAGCAGTGTCTGCTTTTCAAAGTAAAACACTGCAGTTACAGATGTAATACATATTACGTTTTTCTCTAGGAAATCTCCCACAATCAGTTTCATATAAGCTTGTAATTTGGGGCAAATCAATGTTATCTTAGTCTTGATTTGAGGTACCCCAGTGACCCATACACTTTCTCAGAGCTCCCTTCACATCACTGTTTCTCAGGCTATAGATAATGGGGTTCAACACTGGGGTGAAGATAGTATAGAACACTGACACAATTTTATCATGATTAGCTGACCTATAGGATTTGGGTCTCATATAGATAAAAATAGCAGCTCCATAAAAGAGTCCCACCACACAGAGATGTGAGGAGCAGGTGGCAAAAGCCTTCTTGCGGGCTTCTCTAGAATGCATCTGGAGAACTGCTGCAAGGATGAGACTATAGGAAATCAGGATGAGAGAAATTGGGACCAGGAGCATTAATACACAGCAAATGTACATCACATACTCAAAAACAACTGTGTCAGCACAAGCCAAACGAACCAGAGTAGGTGCCTCACAGAAGAAATGATCGATCTCATGTGCGTCACAGAATGGAAAACTCAGGGTAGCAGCAGCCTGCATGAGCCCATCAGCTGCCCCCAGGAACCAAGACCCCACAGTCATTCTCAAGCATAATTGCCAGCTCATGAGAATGGGGTATCTCAGTGGGTGGCACACAGCCACATAACGGTCATAGGACATGGCTGCTAAAAGGAAGCACTCACCCCCTCCCAAAGTGAGGAAGAAAAAGATCTGCAACCCACAGCCAGCAGGGGAAATAGACTTCTGGCCAGTCAAATAGTCAGCTGCCATTTTGGGCACAATGGTGGAGACCAGCATCATGTCCATGAGGGAGAGTTGGCTCAGTAGGAAGTACATGGGTGTGTGGAGTCGGGCATCCTGGTGAATCAGGAAGATCATGAGGGCATTGCCTACTAGAGAGGTGAAGGCAATTGTCAGAACCATCACAAAGAGAAATAGGTGGGCTCCTGTGTGTTTAAAGAGTCCTAGGAGAATGAAATCTGAGGTGGTGTTCCAGATGTTCATGATTTCAAACAGGAGTGACACTGCAAATGAAGAAAGAGATGACAGAGCTTTCATCATTTACAATTTCTCATGAAATTGTAATTTCAATTTCAATTGAAATTCAATTGAGTTACAATTCAAATTACAATTTCAATTACATTTCTCATGAAAAGAATGTCTGAAAATGTTGAAATGTATTCCCAATCTTTCATCTGTGTTTTGCAAAGATTTTTAACTTGGGCATAACATTATTTTCACATTTTTTTTCATTATAAGCACTTCTCAGTTTGAGTTTGCTTAATTGACATTAGAAATAAAATTTCTTGATAAGTGAAGGAAGTTGTCAGCAGGTCTTGTGCTACAGGATATCAATATATGGAGAAGAAGTAAAATATTCCCTTTGTCATTGACATTTCTGTTTGCTTTTATCAAGCATAATCAACATTCTTAGCAGCTGAATTAAATCAATGTCTTCAGCAATATAAAATCTATGTAGTTATTAATGAGGGCTATGTATTTCTAATATACCATGATGTATGAAACCAACCAAAATTGTATAATTGTGCTGCTTTTGATTACTGTGGGAAGGCATTTTTACTTTCCAAGGAAGAGAATTTATATTATTAGATGTAGGGACTAGAAGGAATTAATCTGTTGATAGAAGCAAAACTTAATTTGGAATTATTAGTGTATTTAGTTTGACTTTATCAAGTTACACACTGAATACAATGACTATCATCTTAGAATATGTTCCCCAATGTGAGACTATGATACTAAATGCAAAGTTTTATTAACTGTTTATATAAAGGGATTTTTTATAATCATACTTTTTCTCCTGAATGTCACAGAGACATGATCTTTTGGTGGTAAATGAGAAAATAAAACTTATTAGTACCCAATACAGAGATAAATTCATTTCTTCTTCAATTCCAAGAAAATCTAAATCTACAAAGGTATTTTTACCCCTGATTTGCTAGTACTAAAGCTTGTTTAGCTGGTTATTTGAGTAGGATCATACTTGAAGAGATGAAGGTACTATTTCAATATCAGTGGTACATTCTAATTCGATGAAATGGCATGGCAAGAGTCAACCTCTTCTGTGGTCATTCTATTTGCCCACAATTTACATGCACCTCCGATACTGGAACGCCAATCAAGACAGAGAAGACAGTGCACAAACCTCACTCAATGCCTACCTCCGTTGCTTGAGCATCATCATTGCACTGGCAGCTTTATACTTCAAGGTTTTAGTTGGTTGTTTCAACCTTATCATTATAGAAGCTCACTTCCTTCTCACTGCATTTATCTAAACTTTGTTGTCTTCACACCCTCGTATCTGTACATTTGCACTCTGCACACCTAGTAACTGTGTGCACTCCATAATTATGGATCTCTCTACTGCTTTCCTGAAGGACATCACAACCCTACTAACACATTCCTTTGACTTGAAGAATTCTTAATTCCATTTTCCTAAACTCTCATTCTTGAAAAATGATAAAACTTAAAGCTTGTTTAATGTCAGTCTGTACTTTAGTAACTGCAGACTTTGGGTAAGTTTCTTAAAATCATGTTTGCTATCATACGACCTATTTTTAAATAACTGTCACTACAGTGTCATTATGTACATTCACATTATTCTGCAGCAATTACCAATATATAACTCCATGATTTTTCATAATCTAAAATGGAAACTTTGTACCCATAATTGTAGCAGTGGAAAGATCACCTAGGCAGAAAATCAACTGAGAGTGTCTGTTTCTCCCTGTCCCTGGGATCTGGCAACCCCCATTCTGCTATTCTGGCTGTATACAATTGACTATTATAGGATCTTTAGATTAGTGGGATTACACAGAATATGTCTTTCGATGATTGGCTTGTTTCACGTAATGACATGTCATCAACATTTATTTTGTACCTTGTGTCAGAATTTTCTTTCATTCTAAGGTGAATATATATATGTGTGTGTGTGTGTGTGTGTGTGTGTGTGTGTGTGGTTTCTTTCTTAACTCAATCCATCTATAGACTTTAAGGCTTCTATCATAACTTTATTGCAAATTTAAAGATAATTTTAATGGGATTTTTTATTTTTTTAATTTTTATAATGTGAACAGCTATAGCTTAATAATACAACATTTTGAGCTAGTTTTTTCCCCTTTACATACATTCAATAGATTCATTTAGAAAATCATTACAAACATTAACATTATTATTACATTTAGCAAATACTTTTTCTTATGGTACTTTTTCTTGTGATGTTTATAATTTTTGGTTTCTTTTTAATTTCGAATTAGTAGTGTTTAACTTTTTAAAAGATTTTTATTTATTTGACAGAGAGAGACACAGTGAGAGGGAACACAAGCAGGGGAAGTGGAAGAGGAAGAAGCAGGCTTCCTGCTGAGCAGGGAGCTGGATGTTGGGCTTGATCCCAGGACCCTGGGATCATGACCTGAGTGGAAAGCAGATGCTTAATGACTGAGCCTCCCAGCCCCCCCCCCCAGTAGTGTTTTACTTTTGAATGGAGGTATGTTATGTATCTATGCATTATTTTAAGGTGAAATATGTGTATAAAACTTTATCATCATGAATCTAATTGTCTACTCAACATGCTATTTGTTTATAGTATTTACAAGTAAAATCAGCTAAAGGTATCAGTTAAATAAAATCATGGGTAGGAAATTAAATTTTTCCAAGAAATAATAACATTAACTATTTCTTGTATTAAAATTCTTGACTATTGCATGGTGCACTGGGTGTTATACACAACTAATGAATCATGGAACTTTCCATCAGAAACCAGGGATGTACTGCATGGTGACTAACATGATATAATAAAAAACATTAAAATAAAAAATATTGACTATTATTTCAATATTATACAAGAGACACACTGATAATATTCATAGCGTATTTTTCTGATTCTTATTGACCCAAATTAAACTAAAGTATATATATAGCTTTCCCTTAGAATATTAGCATGATCAATCTGTTCTGTTAAAAATAATACAATAATACCAAAATCATTTATGTGACTGAACTGACAATTTACTGCCTGGATTTTACCTCATGGTTGCATCAGCTAGTATACACCTTATTCACATTGTGGGATAGATTTTAAAAAAGACATTTATTTATAAAACTACATAGAGAAAATAATGTGAATTTGGATTTTGTGGAGTTCAGACTGATAAATAAATTACTAAATATTAAAGATGACTATGACCTACTCACATAGATAAAAATGATGACTTCCACAAACTGGAAATGTATCCTCTCTGAGCTCGGTCATCCTAATGCTTCTCTTTGGAGGAGGAAGGATCTTGTAGTCTGGCAGCATGAATCTCACTCATATCGTTGTCTAGAGTGCCCTGTTAAGGGGTGTGGCCTATTGGCATCTTTTGCTAAAAATAGTAGCTTATTAGTAGCAGACCTGCATAAATCTGAATCTTTGGATGAGAAAAATGTTCCAATTTCAAGGATTTTAAAGATTTCCAGATTGCTACATTCTTTGAGAAAGTTGTGATTCATCAAAATTAAAATAAGAGAAGGGCATAGGTGGTGTAGTCTGTTAAGCCTTGGACTCCTGGTTGTGGCTCAGTTCAAGATTTCAGGGTCATTGGATCAGCACCTGCTTCAGGTTCCACACTCAGTGAAGAGTCTGCTAGAGATTCTCTCTGCCTCTCCCTTTGTCCCTGCCCCTGCTCACTCTGTCTCTCTCACTCTAAAATGAATAAATAAATCTTAAAAAAATTAAATAAGTGATAATCATCTACAAGCAAAAGAAAATGTGAATAATGTCCATGAAAAGGAATGATTTAAAAATACATGATGGAATGAATTAAAGTGATACTTGCACTACTTGTGAAACTTTGATGGGTGAGATTCCAGAGTGCAATATTGGAAGATTAACTTTTGTCAAAGACTGTAGTTCAAATAAAGAAGCGCATGATAGGATTTAGCTACTTTTTTCTAATTAAACATAATTTCATTGCTGAATTATGAGTTTGTTAGCTTGTATCTTTATGATTTCACTTTATGTTCCCCAGTAAGTTATAAAATCTATCATCATAGCAACAAGAGCCAGAATGCATTGTGTCAAGCACTTTGCAGTTGGATTCCATGAGGATTGTTTTAAATTAATTTGTTTTTGTTTGTACTATATATTTTAGGTTTCCAAGCAAACCTTGGTACTTGGCTACATTTTTTACCATGCAATTTTCCTTGGCGTGCCTAAGAATATATATATAAGAATAGGTGATGGATTAAGGAGTGCACTTGTGATGAGCACCGGGTGTTGTATGGAGGTGTTGAATCATGATATTGTATACCTGAAACTAATATTACACTGTATGTTAGCTAACTGGAATTTAATAACCACTTTTGGAAAGAACATATGTAAGGATCACATCCATAACTATAAAATTAAAAAAAAATCTTATGGGATAGTTGATCGAAAATGCTGCTTCTGTACAAAAGTGAGATAATATAGTTGCTTAATCCATGTGAGCTTCAAGAAGTGTCATTTGTTTCTTAAGAAGGAAACACATTGTAGATTTCAGTTAAACTTCTGCCTTTGGATGTTAAATCTTATCAAAGTGACAAATACAGCATTGATTTACAATATTATAGACCACCTGAGTGAAAACTACATTAAGTAAAGCTATATTACTTTTGGGAAAAAAAAAAAAAAACTACAGCTGACTCTGAGAAGTACATTACAGACAGGTAGTATATCAAGCTTCAAGTAAGACTTTCTGCAAAGAGTGGAAAAATAATTTTCAGTAAGTATTCATATTGTTCTGTTTTGAACTCTACTGTGCCTCAGACCAAAAGGCTGTCAAACAACGCTCTAGTAAAACAGGGTGCAACTGACTGATGTGGCAAATAGACTGTGTGCTATGTAGATCAAATGCTCTGCAGATTCCCAGGAGACAGAAAAATGAGGAACGGATAAGCTTCATGTCAGAGGAGGAAAGGCACATAACACTCAGAACTCTGTAAGAAAATTACAATGAAATTACGATGAATCTGGGCACCTAAATTGAGATTAATCTAGGACTATATATGAGTGTGTGAGCATAATTGTGGGAAACTATAAGAGGTTGTAACAGACCTCCATTTTAGCAAGAGCAAGTTGTGCCACCATTCTCTCTTGCAAGCATGCAGGGATGGAGTAGATTCCAGACTCCATCTAAACAGGCTGTTTGGAAAACACCTTACAACAGGTGCTTTGACCCAGACAAACAGCAGATACAGAAAGTCACAAACCAGAAGGAAGGAAGCAAAAGAAAGAAATATCAGTTTTTTTTAAACCAACCCCACAGGCACACTTACAAGAATGAAAATCACATGTGGGAAGTTTACTGGGGTAGTATTCTAAGGATCAATGCCCATGCAATAAAGGAGGCAGAATTGGGCACAGGGAGATGTTGAACGGGGAGGCAGACCCAACCAAGTTCTCAGCTACCTTTGGTGGAATTCTGAGATGGTCCTTCCATGTGTTCCTCCTGCAATAGGGACCCACAGAAGTGCTCATCGAATGGGGCCTGCAGCCAGGAAGGGATCATGACCTCAAGTTAGGCAGATTTACTCAACCAAGATCAATGCTTCCACTCCTGATAGCTGAAACAACAGATACTTCAGTCCTGTAAGGTAAGGAGAATATAGGAGCACACAGTCATGGAAGGTACACTCTATGAACTACACTCCCTCAGAAGTCAGAGTGAAGGGGACTCTTAGATATCATCATTCAGGTTGGCTTCCTGTAGCATAGTGTGTATGGCACATGTGATGGAGTACACAGGAAGCATCTAGCAAGAATGAGCAGTTCAATAAGAATAAAGATACAAAGAAGTTTGGCATTTGCCCACAAGGAACATGCTGGCATGAGGAGCCCAAAACATCTGCTGGCAGGTCTAGTTTTGGTTTTAGACCAACTATTAATATGTCTCTGATGAAAGCATCATTCCTGAACTAGGAACCTGGAACTCTATCCAAAAACCAAAGGTCAATGTGATGGATAGCACATATTTCCCATACGGTTCATGTGTAAAGAGAAGGGTAATCCATTATAGAAGAGTGTCCCCTTGTCTCAGATTCTGAAACAAGCGGCTCTCAAAAGATCTCAAGATTTTGATTTCCCTAGTGTGTCCTTGCTCTGCAATATGGATTCAACACTTTTCCTCCAAATTACTCTGATCTGCACTCTAAACCCAAATGTGATGGCCTTAGGAATTAGGTCTTTAGAGAGGTCATTATGCTATTTATTTATTTATTTATTTATTTATTTATTTATTATGTTTCTTCATTTATTTCTAATGAATTATTTTTTTTTAAGTTGAGTATAATTGACAAATTGCTACACTAGTTTCAGGTGTACAACTTAGTGATTTGACTAGTTTTTACATTATGCTATGTTCACAAGTGTAGCTACAATCATTCCCATTACAATCCTAGGAAAATATCACTGACTGCATTTCTTATGCTGTGCTTTTTATTCTGCGATGTCTTCATTCCATGTTTGCAAGCCTGTCTCTCACTCTTCTTAACTTATTTTGCCCAACCCTTATCCAGTTTCCACCTGGCAGCCATTAGTGTCTTCTCTGCATTTATGTCTTATACTGGATTTATTTTTATTCATTTTTTCTAGATTCCACTTATCAGTGGGTTAATGTATTTGTCTTTCTCAGTCTGATTCATTTCATGTAACATAAAACCTTCTATAAACATCCATGTTGTCTCAAGTGGCATGATCTCATCCTTGTTATGTCTGAGTAATATTTCAGTGTGTGTGTGTGTGTGTGTGTGTGTGTGTGTGCATGTGTGTTGTGTGTTCCACATCCTCTTTAGTATTTTGTCTATTGATCAACCCTTAGGCTGCGTTCACATCTTGGAAATTGTAATAATGTTGCAATAAGCATCATGTTTTGTATGTATTTTCAAATCAATGTTTGCATTTATTCTGGGCCATGCCCCATAGTGCAATTGTTGGATCAATGTTATTTCTATTATTATTATTTTTTGAGGAATCTCCATTTGGTTCCTCAGTGCCTGCCCCAGTTTGCATTACCACCAAGAGGGTGTAAGACTTCCTTTTTCTCCATTGCCTTGCCAACACTAACTATTTTTTGTCTTTTTGATTCCAGCCATCCTGAGAAGTGTGACATCTGTTTTGGTTTTCATTTCCACATCCCTGAAATTAACAATGTTGAGCATGTTTTCTTCTATCTGTTGGCCATGTATATGACCTGTATGTCGTCCTAGGGAAAAAAAAAAAAGTCTATTTAGGTCCTCTGCCCATTTTTAATCAGGTTATTTGTTGTTTTGATGTAGAGTTGTATGAATATGAATTTTTTAGACTTTTCAAATATTAACCCCTTAATTCTATCTGTTGGCCATTTTTTGACCTGTATGTTATCCTAGGGGAAAAAAAAAGTCTACGTAGGTCCTCCGCCCATTTTTAATCAGGTTATTTGCTGTTTTGATGTAGAGTTGTATGAATATGCATTTTTTACACTTTTCAAATATTAACCCCTTAATGCATAATATCATCCAGAAAAAGGTTCTTGCATTCATAAGTTCCTTTTTTGTTTGTTTTGCTTTGTTGCTGTTTTTCTTCACTGTCCCAAAATGATTATTTTCCTAAACTGATTTCAAAAAAAATTACTACTGATGTTATCTTCTAGGAGTTTTATTGTTGCATGTCTCACATTTAAGCCTTTAATCCATTTTGATTTCAGTTCTGTGTATTGTGTTAGACATTTTTTTCCAGTTTCATTCTTTCCAGTGTAACTGGAAGCACCATTTATTGAAGAGATTGTCTTTTTCCCAGTGTATATTCTTCCCTCCTATGTCATAGATTAACTGAACCATATAAGCAGGTTTATTTTTATGCTCTCTGTTCAGGTCCATTGATTTATGTGTCTTTGTATACAAGAATAACACTCTTATTTACTGCAGCTTTGTAGTATATCTTGAAACCTGGGATGGTAGTATAACCAGATTTTTTCTTCTTTTTCATAATTGTCTTTTGTGATTGCAATACACTTTTTCAAACTCTTTGTTATTTTCTGTTAAAAATGCTATTGGTGTTTTTATTGGGATTATATTAAGTCTGTAGATTGCATTGGGTAGTATAGATATTTTAACAAAAATGCATGAGGAGGTAATATCATTTCATTGTTTATGTCTTCTTCAGTTTCTTTCACCAATATTTTATAGATTTCAGAATATAGGTCTTTTACCTTGTTAAACTTATCCCTAGGTATTTCATTCTTTTGGGGCAATTGTAAATAGATTTAATTTTTTTTTTCTCTTTCTGCTAATTCATTATTAGTGAACAGAAGCACAATTACTGTGCATTAATTTTTGAATCCTGCAACCTGAATGAATCCATTTTACTTCTAATAATGAGTTGTTCAAGTTTCTGTTGTTTTCTATGTGTAGTATTCTGTTGTCTGCTACTGATGGTAGTTTAACTCCTTCCCTACCGATCTGGATAACTTCTGTTTCTTTTTTTCTTTTTTTTTATTTTAATGTTTTTTTATTATATTATGTTAGTCACCATACAGTACATCCCTGGTTTCTGATGTAAAGTTCGATGATTCATTAGTTGCTTATAACACCCAGAGCACCATGCAATACGTGCCCACCTTACTACCAATCACCAGTCTATCCCATTCCCCCAACCCCTCCCCTCTGAAGCCCTCAGTTTGTTTCACAGAGTCCATAGTCTCTCATGCTTCATTCTGCCTTCTGATTATCCCCCTTTCTTCATCCCTTTCTTCTCCTACCGATTTTCCTAGTTCTTATGTTCCATAGATGAGAGAAATCATATGATAATTTTCTTTCTCTGCTTGACTTATTTCACTTAGCATTATCTCCTCCAGTGCCGTCCATGTTGCAGCAAACGTTGAGAACTCGTTCTTTCTGATAGCTGATAATATTCCAGTGTATATATGGACCACAACTTCTTAATCCAGTCATCTCTTGAAGGGCATCTCGGCTCCTCCATGATTTAGCTATTGTGGATAATGCTGCTATGAACATTGGGGTGCATATGGCCCTTCTCTTCACTACGTCTGTATCTTTGGGGTAAATACCCAGTAGTGCAATGGCTGGGTCATAGGGTATCTCAATTTTTAACTTTTTAAGGGACCTCCACACTGTTTTCCAGAGTGGCTGTACCACCTTGCATTCCCCCCAACAATGTAGGAGGGATCCCCTTTCTCCACATCCTCTCCAGCAATTGTTGTTTCTTGCCCTGTCAATTTTTGCCTTTCTAACTGGCGTAAGGTGGTATCTTAGTGTGGTTTTGATTTGAATTTCCCTGATGGCTAATGATTTTGAACATTTTTTCATGTGTCTATTAGCCATTTTTATGTCATCATTGGAAAAGTGTCTGTTCATATCTATTGCCCATTTTATGACTTGTTTATTTTTTTCTTATGTATTGAGTTTGAGAAGTTCTTTATAGATCTAGGATACCAGTCTTTTATCTGTAGCATCATTTGCAAATATCTTCTTCCATTCCGTGGGCTGCCTCTTAGTTTTTTTGACTGTTTCCTTGGCTGTGCAGAAGATTTTTTTCTTGAGGAAGTCCCACAAGTTCATTTTTTCTTTTGTTTCTCTTCCCTGTGGAGATGTGTCATGAAAAAAGTTTGCTTTGGCCAATGTCATAGAGGTTGCTGCCTATATTCTGCTCTAAGATTTTGATGGATTCCTGTCTCACATTGAGGTCTTTCATCCATTTGGGGTTTATCTTTCTGTATGGTGTGAGAGAGTGGTCAACTTTCATTTTTTTGCATGTAGCTGTCCAATTTTCCCAGCACCATATATTGAAGAGACTGTCTTTTTTCCACCGGATGTTTTTTCCTGCTTTATCAAAGATTAGTTGCCCAAAGAGCCGAGGGTCCATTTCTGGGCTCTCTATTCTGTTCCATTGGTCTATGTGTCTGTTTTTGTGCCAGTACCATGCTGTCTTTGTGATCACAGCTTTGTAGTACAGCTTGAAATCCAGCATTGTGATGCCCCCAGCTTTGTTTTTCCTTTTCAACAGTTCCTTGTTGATTCGGGGCCTTTTCTGGTTCCATACAAATTTAAGGACTATTTTTTCCAGTTCTTTGAAAAATGTCCTCTAATTTTTCTTTCTTCAGTCTCATTATTCATGTATAGAAATGCAACTGATTTCTGAGCATTGATTTTGTATCCCGCCACATTAGTGAATTGCTCTATAACTTCTAATAGTTTGGGAATGGCTTCTTTTGGGTTTTCCTATATAGTATCATGTCATCTGCAAAGAGAGACATTTTGACTTCTTTGCTGATTTGGATATCTTTTATTCCTTTTTGTTGTCTGGCAGCTGTTGCAAGGAATTCTAGTACTATGTTGAATAATAGTGGTGAGAGTGGGCATCCTTGTCATGTTCCTGATCTTAAGGGAAAGGCTTCCAGCTTTTCCCCATTGAGAATGATATTTGCTGTAGGCTCTTCATAGATGTTTTTCTGATACTGAGGAATGTACCGTCTATCCCTACATTCTGATGGGTTTTAATCACGAAAGGATGCTGTATTTTGTCAAATGCTTTTTCTGCATCAATTGAGAGGATCATATGTTTCCTGAGATTTTCTTGTTCATATGATGTATCATGCTGATCAATTTGTGAATGTTGAACCACCCTTGCACCCCAGGGATGAATCCCACTTGGTCATGATGGATAATCCTTTTAATGTACTGTTGGATTCTATTGGCCAGGATCTTGTTGAGGATTTTGGCATCCATATTCATTAGGGAAATCAGTCTGTAATTCTCTTTTTTGTTGGCGTCTTTGCCTGGTTTGGGGATCAAGATAATATTGGCCTCATAGAATGAGTTTGGTAGCTTTCCTTCTGTTTCTATCTTTGAAATAACTTTAGGAGAATAGGTATTATTTCTTCTTTGAATGTTTGGTAGAACTCCCCAGGAAAACCATCCGGGCCTGGGGTTTTGTTTTTTGGAAGGTTGTTTATCACTGACTCAATCTCTTCATAATTAATTGGCCTGTTTAAAAAATCAATTTCTTCCTGTTTCTGTCTTGTTGGTTTACAGGTTTCCTGGAAGGCCTCCATCTCTTCCAGATTGCTTAATTTATTGGCATAAAGCTGTTGATAAAGGTTCTAATAATCCTTCCAATTTCATTGGTGTTGGTTGTGACTTCTCCCTTTTCATTCATAATTTTATTAGTTTGGGTACTTTCTCTATTCTTTTGGATAAGTCTTGCCAGTGGTCTGTCAATTTTATTGATTCTCTCAAAGAACCAGCTTGTAGTTCCTTTCATCTGCTTTACTGTGCTCCTGGTTTCTAATTCATTGATTTCTGCTCTAATCTTGGTCAATTGCTTCCTCATGCGTGGATTAGGCCTGTCCCTCTGTTGCTGTTCCAGCTTTTTGAGGTGAGAATATAAAAACTGCATTTTAGATTTTTCTATTCTTTTGAGTGAGGCTTGGATGGCTATGTATTTCCCCCTTAGGACTGCCTTTGCAGTATCCCCTAGGTTTTGGACCATTGTGTTTTCATTCTCGTTGGTCTCCATAAATTGTTTAAATTGATTTTTGATTTCCTGGTTTATTGAATCATTCCTGAGCAGGATGGTTCTTAGTCTCCAAGTGTTTGAGTTTCTTCCAAATTTTTCCTTGTGGTTAATTTCCAGTTTCAGAGCATTGTGGTCTGAGAATATGCAGGGAATAATTTCAGTCTTTTGGTATCGGTTGAGACCTGTTTTGTGTCCCAGAACATGGTCTATTTTTTAGAATATTCCATGGGCATTAGAATAGAATGAGTATTCTTTGGTTCTGGGGTGTAGTGTTCTATATATATCTATGAGGTCCAACTTGTCGAGTATGGCATTCAAAGCTCTTGTTTCTTTGTTGATTTCTTGCTTAGGTGATCTGTCTATTGCTGATAGTGGATTGTTGAGGTCTCCTACTATTAGTGTATTTTTATCTATATGTCTCTTTATTGTGGTTAAGAGTTGGCTTGTGTATTTTTTTTCTTGTCTGATTGCTGTGGCTCAGACATCCAGTACTATGTTGGCAAGGAATGGCATAGTGGATATGCTTGTCTTGTTCCAGTTGAAAAAGAGTGTGGTTTATCACAACTGAGTAGGATATTAGCTTTTGTCATTGTTGTCATTGTTTCCTTGTTCTATTATATATATGATCCTTGTTATGTTGTGGTATGTTCCCTCTAAACTCACTTTGTTTAATTTTTCTTGTGAATGGATGCTTTTATTATGAATGAATTTAGTTATATGTTTTTTTTTCTGCACCTACTGAGAGGATCATAGGGTTTTTACCCTTTGTTTTGTTGATTTGGTATCTCATGTTGGTTGATTTGCAAATATCGAACAATATTATCCCTGGTTTAAATTCCACTTGATCCCAGTGAGCGATCCTTTTTACACATTGTTAAATGTGAATTGTTAATGTTTTCTTGGGGACTTTTGTAATGGTGTTCATCTGTAATATTAGCCTATTGTTTTCTTTTATTTTTTTAATAATATCTTTATCTCATCTTGGTGTCAGGGCTGATAATGCTGGCCTGATAGAATGAATTTGGAAGGTTTACTTCCTCTTCTATTTTTTGAAATAGTTAGAATGCATATCAACTCCTCTCTAAATATTTGTTAGAATTCACCTGTGAAGCTAATGATTCTTGGAATTTCATTTGTTGGGAGATTGTTTATTTTACTTTTTCATTGTTAATTTTTATTTTTGAGCATAGTTGATACACAATGTTACCTTAGTTTTGAGTTTACACCATAGTAATTTAACAAGATTATACTTATGTTATTCTCACCATGAGTGTAGTTACCATTTGTCCCCATATATTGCTATTATAATATAGTTAACTCTACTCCTCATGCTGTGTCTTTTATTCCCATACTTAATTCATTCCATAGCTGGAAGCCCATATCTCTTATTCCCCTTCATCCTTTTAGCCCAATTCCCTGCCCCACTCATCTTACAAAGAGAAATACTATGTGATCCAATATTTCCACTATTGTCTATATACCCAAAGGAAAAAAATGTACTCCTGTATTTATTGCAGCATTTTTTACTATACCCATCTAAGTTTTGATCAATATATTAATAGATAAGGAATATGTGTTTATCAGAGTCCATAGTCTCTTATGCTTCATTCCCCCTTCTGATTACCCCCCCTTTCTTTATCCCTTTCTTCTCCTGAGAACAAACTGCAGGCTTCAGGGTTGGGGGTGGGGTAATGGGATAGGCTGGTGATGGGTAGTAAGGAGGGCACGTATTGCATGGTGCACTGGGTGTTATACGCAACTAATGAATCATCGAACTTTACATAAAAAAACAGGGATGTACTGTGTGGTAACTAACATAATATAAAAAAATATTTAAAAAAAGAGATAAGGAATATGTGGTATATGTGTATATATATATATGTATATATACTGGTCTTGTTTGTTTGTATGTTTTGATTACTGATTCAATTTAATTACTGATAATTAATCAATTCAATTTGTCTGTTTCTTCCATATTAGTTTTGGAAGATTGCAAGTTTTTAGGAATATTCATTTCTTTTAGATTGTCTAAGTTGTTTCCATAGGTTTTTGCTCAATAGCCTCTTAGCTCTTTGTATTTCTGTGGTGGTAATTGTTATTTTCTCTCTTTAGTTTCTGATTCTATACATTTGTGTCCCCCCTTCTTTTATGACTCTGAATAAATATAATTTTGTTTATCTTTTCAAAGAACAAACTTTTTATTTCATTGGTCTTTTATATATATATAATCTATTGCTGTTCTGATATTTATTTTCTTTCTTGTTTTCATTGTAGTTTTTTTTTCTGTTTTGTTTTCTTTTTCTAGTTCCTTTAGGTATAAGGTTATATTGTTTATTGCGATTATTGTTATTTCTTAAAGTAGCCCTGTATCACTAAATTTCCTTCTTAGAACTGGTTGTATTGTATCTCCACATTTTTGACCATCATGTTTTCATTTTCATATATCCTCATGTATTTTTTTTCAATTTTTTCTTTGGTTTCCTTATTGAGCCATTAGCTATAGGGTAACTTGCTCTTTGGCATTCACTTGTTTTTGTTTTTATTTCAGTTTTTTTTCCTTTTGATTGATTTCTACTTTCATACCTTTTTGGTTAAAAAAAAATGCATGACAAAATTTCAACCTTTTAAAATTTATTGAGGTTTGTTTTGTAGCCTACGATGTTGTCTACCCTTGAAAGTATTTCATGTGCACTCGAGAAGGATTTACATTCTGTTGTTTTTGGAGGGAATGATCTGTATATACCTGTGAAGTTTATCTGGTCTATTGTGTCCTTCAATGACACTTTTTGTTGACTTTCTTTTTTTTATTATAATTTTTATTTTGTTATATTAGTCACCATACAGTACATCCCTAGTTTTTAATGCAATGTTACATGATTCATTTTTTGCATAAAACACCCAGTGCACCATGAAATATGTGCCCTCCTTAATACCCATCACTGGCCCATCCCAATCCCCCACCTCCCTCCCCTCTAAAGCCCTCAGTTTGTTTCCCAGAGTCCACAGTCTTTCATGGTTCATTCCCCCTTCTGTTTACCCTGCCTTGACTTTCTGCCTAGGTGATCTTTCCACTGCTGCAATTTGGATGTTAAAGTCACCTACAATTATTTATAATTTATTATTGTATTACTATCAATTTCTCCCTTTATGTCTGTTAATATTTGCTTTATGTATTGAGGTACTCCAATGTTGAGGTCACAGATATTTACAATTTTAATATCTTATGGTTGGATGGAACACTTACCATTATGTAAAATCATTTTTGTCTGTTGTTAGTCTTTTTTCCTTAAGTCTATTTTGTGTAATATATGTATTGCTAACATTTTTTTAATTTCTATTTACATGGTATATCATTTCCAATTCTTTCACTTTCCTTTCATATGCTTCCTTGGATCTAAAATGTGTCTCTTGTACTTAGCATGTAGATGGGCCTTGTTTGTTATCCATTCTGCCATCCTGTATGTTTAAATTAGATAATACAGACCATTTACATTTAAAATAATTATTGATAGGTATGCACTTATGAAATTGGGGTGTTTTGCATGTGTGTGTGTGTGGTTGTTTCTTTAGTTCCTCTATTCCTTTCTTCTTCTCCTGTTCTTTCTTTTCATTGACTTATTTATGGAGTGTCATATTTGGCTCACATTATCTATATTTTTTATGCATCTATTGTAGGTTTTGGTTGCCTGTTTATCATGAGGTTCTTATACAGGTTCTTATACTGTATACTTATATATACAGTATCCTAAGTACATAACAATCCATATCATTTTGACAGTAATTTGAATTTGAACACATTCTAAAAGAACATATTTTACTCCTTCCATGTTTTATATAAATGTTGTCATGTTTTACATCTAAAGAGATGATAAAAACTCATCATTTTGTTATGTCTAAATGTGACCTTTTCTTGTCCATTTCAAGAAGTTCCTTTACCATTTCTTCTAAGGCGAGTTTTGTGGTGATGAACTCCTTTAAATTTTGTTTCAGAAACTATGTCTCTTTCAATTAAAAATGATATCCTTGAGGGGTAGAATATACTTGGTTAGAGGTATTGTTTTGTTTTGCTTTGCTTTTTCTTCCCTTCATCTGTTTGAATGTATCATGCCACTCTTTCCTGGCTTGCAAGTTTCTGTTGAAAAATTAGCTGATACCCTTATGGGATTTCCCCTGCACATGACTTTTTGCATTTCACTTGCTGCTTTTAAAATTCTCTCTTTGTCTTTAACTTTTGATATTTCAATTATTTTGTATTTTGGTGTGGAAATCCTTGGATACATCATGTTTGGAATTCTCTGTGTTTTCTGAAAATGGGTGTCTATTTCCTTTTCCCAGTTAAGAAAATTTTCATCTCTTATTTTGTTAAATATCTTTTCTGCTCCTTTCATTTCCATTATTCTGGAACCCACATAATGTGAATTTTTGTTTTACCTAGTTGTCCAAAATCTCTTAACCTGTCTTCATTGAAAAGAAATTTTCTTTTTGATGTTAAGCTTTTGAACAATACCCTGTTTTTTAGATTACTGATCCATTTTTCTGCATCCTTAAACTATGGTCAATTCCCTATAGTGTCTTTTTTTTTCTAGTTTCAGTTATTGTTTTTTTGTTTTTTGTTTTTTTTTAAGGATTTTATTTATTTATTTGACAGAAAGAGAGACAGCCAACGAGAGAGGGAACACAAGCAGGGGGAGTGAGAGAGGAAGAGGCAGGCTCCCAGCAGAGGAGCCTTATGTGGGGCTCGATCCCATAATGCCAGGATCACTCCCTGAGTCAAAGGCAGATGCTTAACAACTGAGTCACCCAGGCGCCCCTTTAATTTCTAAAATGTATTGTATACCCCAACTCTGATTGTTTCTTTTTTTTATGTTGTCTACATCTTTATTTAAGTTCTTACTGAGTTCTATTCCTCTTATCTATTTGGTGATAATTACTATTATTACTTCAAACTCTCAGGCATATGCTTACCTCTATTTAATTTAGCTATTTATCTGAGGTTTTGTCTTTTTCTTTCATTTGGAACATATTGTACCATTTCTCCATTTTGCTTGGCTTTCTGTATTTGTTTATGAATTTTGGAGAACATTTACTTCTATCTTGAATAAGTGGTCTCATGTATGGTAATCTCCTGTGTAGACCAATATGCCTGGTGACTTTGGTTAGCTGACTGGAGTTTTACTGGTGTGGTTTGGTGGTCTTGTGGTACTAGTGTTGCATTTGCTCCGGTCAGATGGTGAGAGCTGAAGTGGGTTTGGGCATGGACAATCTCAGGGCTATTTGTGCAGAGGATGCTCTGGAATGAGTTCCTTGATTGTTCCATCCATGAGCCCATGCTTTACCCTCTTGGGACAGCTAAACCTGAGGTGTGGCATGGACTTGGGCATCCCAGGATTCTTCATACAGGGGGCATCCTGGCAAGACAGCTGTATCTGATGTGGGCATAGGCTTTGGCAATCTCAGGGTTCTCTGTGCTGAAGGCATCCTGGGAGGACACTTAAAGGTGACACGGTGCAATCCAGTGTCTTGGAGTCCTCAGGGTGGGATTGAACTGACAGCGCATTTGGGGATGAGGCTACCTTGGCCAGGATTCTTAAGGCTCTTTAAAGATGGGGTGCCTTGGTGGGATAATGAGCCGTGGTGTTATATCGGCTTTACCTTTTATCAGATGTATGACTTGCAAATAGCTCCTCTGTTTCTGTAAGTTGCCTTTTCAATTTGTTGAATATTCATTTTGCTGTGTAGATACCTTTAGCCTGCTATGTTATTTCCTATTAACGTTTGCTTTATTGCTTGAGCTTTGGTGTGATAAGTAAAGACTGGTTTCGAAGACCAATGCCAAGATAAGAGGGCTTTCCAAGATGGCAGAGGAGCAGGAGACCTAAAATTCGTCTGCTCCCAGGAATTCAGCTAGAGAGCTACCAAACCATTCTGAACACCTATGAACACACCTGGAGAGCAGAGAAAAGAGTAGCGGAAACTCTATGAAGAGAAAAATGACCACTTTCTGCAAGGAGGAGAAAAGGTGGAGGAGGTATAAAAGACCCTTTCTCAGCTGGTCCCGAGTTGAGCTGGATATCTACCAGACCATCCTGAACACCCACAGACTCAGCCTGAGACACAGGAAGATACATCCGGATCTCTACAAATGAACATCTCCAGCACTGAATATTGAGATACAAAACGGGGAGCCGTGAATCCATGCACAGATATTGGAAGATAAACAGAAGGGGGATGGAGCCGATGCACTCATTCACAGGGAAGCAGTAGCCACTTGCACTGGGGAGCAGGCTGGACTTGAGGACCGGCACCCATGAGAGAGCAGACTGAGACTCTAANNNNAGGAATGCCTGCAACCAGACTGAAAACCAGAGCTCTGGAGCGCTCACTGAAACTGGACTAAAACTGGGAGCTCTGAAGCACATGCATGTACAATCTGAAAACCAAAGCTCCAGAGCATGAACCAGACCGAAACAAGGAGCTCAGGAGCCTGCGTGGGAACTGGAGGTGGCTGGCAGTGTTAGAAGCACAAAGAACAAACACACGCTTGCCCTGGAAGTGAGGGCTGGAACACAGGCTGTGGGGTGCACATCCCGTGATGCTGCAGGGTTTTTAACAGCACAAACAGAAACAGAGTTAAAGTGGACAATAGAGCTCAGTGGAGAGCAGACTGCTATGTCTTTGTTCTGAGACAGAGGATAGAGTACAGCCACTGCTGCTCTGACTCTCAGAAGAGGCACAGAAAACCACCAGGGAAAGCCGCCATAGAACAAAAGCCCAGAAATACCGGCTCACATTGTGCCCATCCCCAGCCCCCCTCGCAAGGGATGGGGCAACTCTACCAAAACAGGGTTGCCTGAATATCAGCATGGCAGGCCCCTCCCCCAGAAGGCAGGCTGAAAAATCAAGAAGTCCACATCCCTAAGGTCCCTATAAAACAAGTGCACACTGCATGGGTCCTGGTCAATAATTTGGGCTCTGGCATCCCCACAACCTCTCCTCATCAGAATGACAAGTAGGAGAAATCCCCCCCCCGCAAAGAAAAGATAATGAGTCTGTGGCCTCTGCCACATAACTGATGGATATGGATATAACTAAATTGTCATAAATGGAGTTCAAAGTAAAAATGGTCAAGATGATGTGTAGGCCTGAAAAAATTATTAATGAAAATATTAACGAGAATATAGAATCTCTAAGGACAGAAATGAGAGCGAGTCTGGCAGAAATTAAAAATGCTATGAATCAAATGCAGTCTAAACTAGAAGCTCTGACAACCAGGGTAAATGAGGCAGAAGAACGAATTGGCGAATTGGAGGATGGGTTAGTAGAAGAGAAAGCTAAAACAGAAACTTGGCTCAAAAAAATCCAATCACAAGAATGTAGATTATGGGAGATTACTGACTCAATGAAAAGTTCCAATGTCAAAATCATCGTCATCCCCAAGGGGGTGGAGAAAGAGAGAGGTCTAGAAGAGATATTTGAACAAATTGTAGCTGAGAATTTCCCTAATCTGGCAAAGGAAATAAGCATTCATGTCCAAAAAGCAGAGAGGACTCCTCCCAAGGTCAATGAGAACAGACCTACATCACGTCACGTCACAGTGCAATTCGCAAATATTAGATCCAAGTATACAGTATTGAAAGCGGCCAGTGGCAAGGAAATCCTCACGTACTAAGGGGAAAATATCAGAATAACGTTAGACCTGTCTACAGAGACCTGAGCAGGCTAAGATGGGTTGGCAGGGTATTTTCAAAGATCTATCTGAGAAGAACATGCAGCCAAGGATCCTTTATCCAGCAAGGTTGTCCTTCAGAATTGATGGAGAGATAAGGACCTTCCAGGATTGGCAAAAACTGAAGGAAATCGTAACCACCAAACCAGCCCTACATGAGCTATTAAGGGGGGTTCCATAAAAGTAAAAAGGCCCCAAGAGTGTTACAGAGCAAAAATTACAATCTTTAGAAACAAAGACTTCACAGGAAAGATGACATCATTAAAATCATATCCCTCAATAATCACTCTCAATGTGAATGGCTGAAATGCTCCCATAAACGCCACAGGGTTGCAGATTGGAAAAAAAGACATGACCCATCCATTTGCTGTCTACAAGAGACTCATTTTGAACCTAAAGATACATCCAGACTGAATGTGAAGGGATAAAAAACCACTTTTCATGGCAATGGACCTCAAAAGAAAGCTGGGGTAGAAATTCTTATATCAGACAGATTGGATTTTAAACTAAAGACTGTAGTGAGAGATACAGAAGGACACTATATTATTCTTAAAGGATGTATCCAACAAGTGGATATGACAATTATAAATATCTATGCCCCCAACAGGGGAGCAGCAAGATACACAAGCCAACTCTTAACCAGAATAAAGAGACATATAGATAAAAATACATTAATAGTAGGGGACCTCAACACTCCACTGTCAGCAATAGATAGATCACCTAAGCAGAAAATCAACAAAGAAACAAGAACTTTGAATGCCATAGAAGTAAATTATTTCTTGATGAAATGATGGTGTACAGAGTAAACCCTAAAGAGTCAATGAAAAACATGTTGGAAATAATTATTTCAGTAAGTGTACAGGATAAAATAAAAATGTAGAAATCAAGTATGGTTCTCAACACCAACAATGAAATATCTGTAAAATCAATAAAATAGTCAATGAAATAATAGAAAGCCCTATTTACAATGTTTTCCAAAAATAATATGTGGGTTCCTCTCTTGTTGCAGCCTTTGGTATAAAATCTAATTTGTCTTATATAAGTTTGGCTTCTTGGGCTTATTTTGATGTCCATTAGCATGATAGATGGCTCTCCATCCCCTAGCTTTCTATCTGCAGGTGCCTTTAGGGTTAAAATGAGTCTCTTAATAGGCATCATATATATGGGTTTTGTATTTTTGTTGTTGTTGTTGTTTTGTTTTGTTTTAATTCAATCTTATGCCTTATGTTTTTGGAGCATTTAGTGCACTTACATTCAGAGTGATTATTGATAGATATGAGTTTACCTGCCACTGTGTTACCTGTAAAGTTAATGTTTCTGGTGATGTGTTCTGTTGCTTTCTAGTATTTGTTGCTTTGGTCATTTCTCACTTGAAAAGTTCCCTTTAATGTTTCATTCGGTGCTGTGTTAATGATCAAAAATTCTTTTATTTAGCTTTTGCTTGTCTTAGAAACCCTTTATCTCTACTTCTATTGTGAATGACAGCCTTGATGAGTAAAGTTATTTTTTGTCTTTGTTTTTTTGGGGTTTTTATGCTGCATATTTTTCCCATTTATGTTCAATATATCATAGAACTACCTTGATATGCCTGTCAACTTTCAGTGAAGACATTTGTTGCTAACCTTATTTTTCTTCTCCAGTAGGTTAGGGACTTTCCCCCTTGATTCTTTAAGGATTCTTTGCTTATTTCTGCATTTTTCAAATTTTATAATTTGTCTTGGTGTTGCCTGCTTTTATTGATTTTGATGAGAGTTATCTTTGCCTCCTGGATTGATATGCCTGTTCCATTCCCCAGATTAGGGGAGTTCTCAGCTATAATTTCCTCAAATAAACCTTCTGTCCTTTTCTATCTCTCTTATCCCCCTGGGACTCTTGCAATATGAATGTTATCATGCTTTAAGGAGTCTTTCAGTTCTCTAAGTCTATGTTCATGATCTAATACTTTTCATTTCCTCTTTTTAGCTTCATTATTTTCCATAGTTACATCTTCTATATCACTGATTCATTCCTCTGCTTCACTAATCCATATTATCATTGCATTCTGTCAGATTTGCATACCAGTTATAGCTCTTTTGCTTTTGTTTTTTTTGTTTGTTTGTTTTGTTTTTTGGTTTTGTTTTGTTTTTGCCTGACCATTTTTTTCTTTTATCTCTGCAGTAAGGGATTCTCTAAGGCCTTCCATGCTTTTTGCAAGCCCAGCTAATAATCTTAAAATTGTTGTCTTAAATTCTGGTTCAGGCACTTAATGATATCTGATTTGATTAAATCCCTGGCCGTGACTTCTTCCTGTTCTTTCTTTTGGGGTGAATTCCTCCACCTTGCCATTTTGTCTACATCACTGCGTGTGTGTGTGCATGAGTTTTAAGAAACAATGTTATATTTCTGCTCCTGAGAGTAATGGTTATATTAAAAAGGTGTTCTATACTATTTTATGCTTGGTGTCTAAGGAAATGTTTCAAACTGTGCACTCTGCTGTGGTGTTTTGTCTGTTCCTTCCTTTAGCTTAGTTCCCTGCAGTTTCTCCTTGCCTGCACTGGGGATGTGTTCACCATGTCCCCTGTGTGGAAAGTTTTAACTAGGTGTGTCTTCGTCTGCTTGTTAATAGAAACTAGGTCCTATTTCCCTTAGAGCTGAAGCTTTACAGCACTCTATGATCAGTAGACTTAGTGCATGGTCTTCTGCAGCAGGGACTGCTGTGATGAGTCTCATATACACCTGTCCTAGGGAGATGCACCTACTGGACACAGGGGAGAAGAGCTTGGCCTAAGAGGCTGCAATAACCATGGGGGTGTTGGTGGCACTTTGTTGATCACTGAAATTGTTAGTGCTGATTGATGGGGTGAAAATGGCATCACCTTTATCTCTCATCCCAGAGTGGGGAGTCCATGTCCGCTACTCTTCAGGAAGTCCATACAGAAGAGGGAAAATGCCCATCTTGTGTCCACGACTTCCATTAGATTCTGGCCTAATCTTATCTGTGTCTGAAATATCTGCCAGTCAGGTGGCACAGTACTCTTGTGTTTTATCTCAGGCACATGACTGGGTTTCAAAACTCCCAATTTTACGGATCTGGCACACCACAGTCCCATGATGATCCTCTAGGGAAGGGTCTCACCACAATGTGACTGGCACTGGTTTGTATCAGAAATGCAGTCACCAGGCCACTCAGCTATTTGAAGTTAATGTTAAATTGCAATGAAAAATGACACTAAAGTTTGCTGCCCTTGGCAAGTGGCTCAGTTCCTATGTGGGTGAACAAGGCAGCATGGTTTTGTCTACTAGCTATTTTGTCCCCAAAGAGGCAGTGCCACCACTGTCAAATGAATTCCAAGAAGGGAGACTCTTTCTTCCTATGCAACCATGGGGATCCTCGGACCATGCTGCCTGCTCCTGATCACACAAGAGCACACCTGAGCTCCAAAGACACAACCCTGGTGATAGTCTGGACTTCTCAAATTTCAGACAATGAGATGTGCTGCTTGTAAAAACTTGTGGTAGTTAGCCCCTCTAGTTTTCCCAGTCAATGATTTGGAGGAAAACTTTGTGTGTGTGTGTGTGTGTGTGTGTGTGTGTGTGTACGTGCATGCACTCAAAATCCCCTACTTGCTGTGCTCACTTTCTCTCCCTCTCTCTCTCTTCCCTCTCTCCTTCATCAGAGATTCCTCCCCTTAGCAGAACCTGAATTTCTTTGGTTCCCCAAATCAACTCTCCACAGCTTCTACCTTCCACAGTGTGGCTGTTTTTCTCCATCTAGTTGTGCTATTGGTTCTTTGGTCTTCAGATCAATTTCCTTGGTGTTCAGAATAATTTGATATTTATCTAGGTGTGCCAAGGGACAAAGCAAGCTTAGGGTCCCCCTATTCCTCCAAGATCTTAACTCCTCCCCATTTATTGTCACTCTGATCTTTATTATTTCTGTCCTTATGCTAACTCTGGGGTGTCTGTTCTTTTTCTACTTCCTTGAGATATAAAGTTAGATCACATGTTTGAGTTTTTCTTCTTTTCTAATGGAGTCATTTGCCACTATAAATTTCACTAAGAACTGCTTTTGCTGCATCCCTTAATTTGTGTTCTGTTTTTTTCCCCTGCATTTTTATTTGCTTTAAAAAGTATTTAGTTTTGACTTTTGTTTGATTTCTTCATTGAATTATTAGTTGTTCAGGAGTGTGTTGTTTACTTCCACATATTTGTGAATTTTTCATTTTTCCTCTTTTTATTGATTTTCAATTTTGTGACATTTTTATCAGAAAAGAATATACTTCGTATGATTTCAATGTTGTTAAATTTGCTATGACTTTTCTGTATCCTGTGATATTTCTATCTTAAATAATGATCTGTGTACACTTGAGAATAATGTGTATTTTGCTACTCTTGAATGAAATTTCTCTCTATATCTTTTAGGTCTATTTTCCCTAAAGTTTGATTCAAAACCAATGTTTCCTTATCTTCTGTTTTATGAACTGTTGTTAAGTGTGAGGTATAAAGTGGCCACTACTATCATATTGCTGTCCATTATTTCTTTCATGTGTGTTAATATTCGACAATTGTATTTGGATGTTCCACAAAAGAGTGTTCAAAAACCTGCAACCTAATTAGAAACCATGTGAGGTGTATATTAGTTTATAACCTTGGTTGTGGTAAAAATTGCACTCTATATATGTATATCAAATCATATGCCATACTCCATAAATGTATGTAATTATTATTTGTCAATTATACATTAATAAAACAAATGTTTTTGAAAATGAAGAGGGTAGAATTTTAGGAAATAGATAATGGTACGGTAGACACAAAAAATATGAGAAATGAAGAGGTGAATTATATAAAATGAATTCTTTTTTTAAAAAGATTTTATTTATTTATTTGACAGAGAGAGAGACAGCCAGCGAGAAAGGGAACACAGGCAGGGGGAGTGGGAGAGGAAGAAGCAGGCTCCCAGTGGAGGAGCCGAAGGCAGACGCTTAATGACTGAGCTACCCAGGCACCCCATGAAATGAATTCTTGAATATCCATTCTCTCTTTAAAAGGTTCTATTAATGTTGGAGGGAAAAATTCACTATTTTGGTTACTGTCACCTGTAGACTGATAAATGATAAGTGCTTAATAATCAATGATCAACCTAAATAATCAAAATCAATAGATGCAGTTTCTACTTATTAGTCATCTAATATAGTGCATGGAACATGATAATATGGCATTGACATTTGTAATGAATTATAATTATTAATAAACTCATTGTAGTCCCAAAAAGCAAAATTAAAGAAATAGAAGTATGAACACATTGAGGGAATTGGATAAGCCATAATATATGGATAATTTCAGAGGAAAATATTAAACAAAAAAACAATAAATAATTAAAATAAAGTAAAATAATGAGCATAAGGAAAATTCTATAATCAAATATTTCCCATAAATTTACATTTTATAGTAAAAAGAAACCATTTGTAGACACACAGCAAATATCAGAGTAGATGACTAACAATTTTACTGTGTGAAAAATAAAACCTAAAACTTCACCTAATAAATTATATTCAAAACATAATCATATCAAGAATTTCTTCTTAAATTCTATTTTAGAATTCTATTAATTTATTTATTTCATTATTTTCTATTTTTGGAAATCTAAGCAAGGATTGCTTTAGGAAATAATTTTAAAATTTATAAAAACCATTTGCTTATAATACTCATTGCTATATCAATGATAATTTGGAATACGTGTAAATCTTTAAAAGAGAAAATTATATTTGTTTTTTAATGTTTTATTTAAATTTCAGTTAGTTAACATGTAGTGTAATATTATTCAGGTGTACAATATAGTGATTCAATATTGACAACTTCTGGTGCTCATTACAACAAGTACACTACTTACATAACAAAAATAGTCATAATAATAATAATTAATAATAATAAAATAAAATACATTTTGCCCTAAATAAGTAAATAGTTAATATTTCCTCTCTTCAGAGATCTGTATATTTCAAAAACTGAGCTAATATAATTATCCATAGGAATAAATAGCCTATTTTATGTATTATATTATTAAACAAGTACCCACTTATGATATTTTTGCTTTCAAGATACACGTGATTTAAAGAAAGCAAATGACCAATTTATATTTTGTCTTTAGTTATGGAACTAAATACTTTTTTCTATCTGATATTTAACATATCTTGTTTCTATAGATAAACATTGAGTATATCAACGTACATAGATACATTTATTTCATTTTAATGAAAATGTTTTATTGTTTGGGTTCACGTTTTAAAGACATCACATTCAGAGGGAGGGGCAAGATGGTGGAGGAGTAAGGGACTCCATTTCAACTGGTCCCCTGAATTTATCTGGAAATCTACCAACCCAGTCTGAACACCCATGAAATAAGCCTGAGATGTAAGATTATACATCCAGATCTCTACAGGGACAGAGGATCATCAGTCAAGAGGTACAAAAGATGGAGTTCTGATTGCTTGGACAGATATCCAAGGATAGACAGAAGGGAGAGGGAACCACCCGAAGCTAGCCACTGGAAAGTAATGTAATCCCCCAGTGAAAAAGCCACTGCACCTGGGAACCAGTGACAGCCTGCATAGCAGAGGCGTCAGGTTGGGAAAGGCCTGATAACAGTGCTCAAAAAGAATCCAGGAGCTTAAGGGGCAAAGGCCAGGACCAGGGCGGCTACCACAGCTGCTGCAACCATCACCAGCACCCGCCCAGACCCTGATCTCTCTCAATTTTGGAGGCATAGGGGCCAAGACAAGCAAAGTCCTGAGTCAACCCCTGAAAGTATTGCTGGGGGCATGCACCACCTGTGCGAGGCTGAGATTTTCAGCAGTGCCGACAGAGGGGAGGCTGTGTCCTGATGTTTCAGAGAAGAGCAGACTATGGCTTCTCTTCTCAGAGGTAGAGGTCCAGGAGTAAACATTTTCCTTGGCTCTGACCCTCAGAAAAGGCACGAAAAGCCACCAGAGAACAAAAGCCTAAAAACCTGGTTTCCATGGGGACCAGCCCCTTAATAGGGGGCAGGGCAACACCCTCCCAAGCAGGTTTGCCTGCAAAAAAAAAAAAAAATGGGACAGGCCCCTCCACCAGAAGACAAGCCAGAAGAATAAAAGCACAAAAACCCGAGGGTCCCAATAAAACTGTAAAACCCCAACTCCAGGGGAAAATAGTATATTGAACTCCTGGTGTTGCAACACAGCCTGTGTATTTCTTAGACACAACTTTTTTTTTTTTAGTTATTTCTCATGTTTCTTCTCTCTCTTTCTTTTTTCCAACATACCTATCATTTCAACTATACATTTAATACAGCATATTCCATAGTAACTTTTTAACTTGTACTTTTTCACACGGCTGTGTGTGTATGTATATATATATATATAGAGAGAGAGAGAGAGAGAGACAGAGAGAGACAGAGAGACAGAGAGTCATTTTTTTCCCTATTCAACACTACCTTTATATATATACCAGTTTTAATTTCCCTGTAACTCTGGGAAGCAGTGTTCTATAACAAATAGAACAAATTACACCCAGGAAGAACTGAAACACCCTACCTCACACACATTGAGAGATTATAGCCTCCCAATCCCCTCACCTCCACCTTTTGTTAACTTTATAAATCTTAATCTTTTTTTAAGATTTTATTTATTTATTCAACAGAGATAGAGACAACCAGTGAGAGAGGGAACACAAGCAGGGGGAGTGGAAGAGGAAGAAGCAGGCTCCCAGCGGAGGAGCCTGATGTGGGGCTCGATCCCAGAATGCCGGGATCACGCCCTGAGCTGAAGGCAGACGCTTAACCGCTGTGCCACCCAGGCGCCCCTATAAATCTTATTCTTGGAGTTCATTTTGACTGGTGTTTTTTTTTGATGGTGGCTTCCAATCGTTCTAAACTTCCCAGGGGTGCACCTTGCCTGCATTGTGGTTGATATTTTTGACTTTTTTGACTCTGTATATTCCCTCAACCACCCCTCAATATAATGACTAGGAGGAGGAACTCCCAAGAAAAAGAACAAAAGAACCTGAGATGATGGCTTCTCCTGCAGACCTAATGGATATGGATATAAGCAAGATATCAGAAATAGACTTCAGTGTAACAATTATGAAGACAATAGCTAGACTTGAAAAGACCATTAATGGCAACATAGAATCCCTAAGGGCAGAAATAAGAGCTAATCAGACCTAACTAAAAAATGCTATGAATTGGGTGCAGTCTAAACTAGATACTCTAACAGCTAAGGTAAATGAGGCAGAAGAATGAATTTGTGATCTAGAAAATAAACTGATAGAAAGGAAGTAATGGAGGAAAACAGACTTAGAGAAACCAATGGCACAATGAAATATTCCAATGTCCGAATCATTGGGATCCCTGAGAGGGTGGAGAGAGGAATAGGACTAAAAGATATATTTGAGCAAATTGTGGCTGAGAACTTCCCTAATCTGGGGAATGAAACAAGGGTTTATGTCCTAGAGGCAGAGAGGACCCCTCCCAAGATCAAGGAGAACAGACCAATGTTGCAGCATGTAATAGTAAAACTTGCAAATCTTAGAACCAAGGAAGCCATTTAAGGGCAGTAGAGGGAAGAGATTCCTTGCATACAGAGGGAGGAACATCAGAATAATGTCAGACCTGTCCACAGAGACCTGGCATGCCAGAAAGGGCTGGCGAGATATATTTAGGGTAAAAATGAGAAAAACATGCAGTCAAGAATTCTTTATCTGGCAAGACTGTCATTCATAATGGATGGAGAAACAAGAAACTTCCAGGACCAGCAGAAACTGAAAGAATATGTGAACACCAAGCCAGCCCTGCAAGAAATACTAAGGAGAATTCTATAAAAGAAGAAAGACCCCAAGAGTAATAGGGAGCAGAAATTTACAGAGACAATCTATAGAAACAGGGACTGTACAGACTATAGTATGGCAATAAGTACATATCTTTCAGTAGTAACTCTCAAGGTGAATGGCCTAAATGCTCCCATGAATGGCACAGGGTTGCAGATTGAATACAAAGACAGGACCCATCCATATGCTGCCTACAGGAGACTCAGTTTGAACCTAAAGACACCTCAGACTGAAAGTGAGTGTATGGAGAAACATTCTTGATGCAAATGAACCTCAAAAGAAAGCTGGGATAGCAATTCTCATAGCAGACAAATTAGAATTTAAACCAAAGACTGTAATAACAGAGCCATAGGGACACTATATCATTCTGAAAGTGAATATCCAACAAGAAAATCTAACAATTGTAAATATCTGTGCTCCCAATACTACATAAACCAGCTGTTAATCAAAATAAAGTTCCGATTGACAATAATACATTAATAGTAGGAGATTTTAACATTCCAGTCTCAGCACTGGGCAGATCATCTGAACAGAAGATCAACAAAGAAATAAGGGCTTTGAATGACACGTTGGGCCAGATGGACTTTGTAGATATATTCAGAACATTCCACCCTAAAACAAAAGAATATTCATTCTTGATCGCACATGGAACTTTCTCCAAAACAGACCACATACTGGGTCACAAATCAGGTCTCAGCCAATACCAAAAGAATGAGATTATCCCCTGCATGATATCAGACCATGAGGCCTTGAAACAAGAACTCAATCACAAGAAAAAAATTGGAAGGAATTCAAACATTTGGAAGTTAAAGAGCATCTTGATAAAGAATGAATGAGTCAACCAGGAAATTAATTAAAAACTTAATTCATGGAAACCAATGAGAATGAAAACACATTGGTCCAAAACCTATGGGATACTGCAAAGGTGGTCATAAGGGGAAAATACATTGCCATTCAAGCCTCTCAGAAAGTTAGAAAAATCCCAAATGCACATGCTAACCCTACACCTAAAGGAGGTGTTGAAAGAACAACAAATAAAACCAAAACCAAGCGTGGGAAGATGAATAATAAAGATTAGAGCAGAGATCAATGAAATAGAAACTGGAAAAACAACAGAACAGGTCAAGGAAACTAGAAGCTGGTTTTTCAAAAGAATAAAGAAGATCAAGTAACCACTGGCCAAACTTATCCAAAAGAAGAAAGAAAGGACCCAAATTAATAAAATCATGAATGAAAGGAGAGAGATCACGTCTAACACCAAGGAGACAGAAACAACTATTAGAAATTATTACCAGGAACTATGCCAACAAATTAAGCAACCAGGAAGAAATTGGTGCCTTCCTGGAAAATTAAAACTACAAAGACTGAAAGAGGAAGAAGTAGACAATCTGAATATACCAACTACCGGTAACAAAACTGAAACAGTAATAAAAAATGCTCCCCAAAAACAAAAGTCCAGGGCCAGATGGATTCCCAGGGGAATTCTACCAAACATTTAAAGAAGATATAATACCTATTCTACTGAAACTGTCCCCAAAAAATAGAAACAGAAGGAAAACTTCCAAACTCCTTCTATGAGGCCAGCATTACCCTGATCCCAAAACCAGGCAAAGACCCCCTCGAAGAAAGAGAATTACAGAACAATATACCTGATGAACATGGATGCCAAAATACTCAACAAGATCCTAGCTAATAGGCTCCAACAGTACATTAAAAGGATTATTCACTACAACCAAGTGGGTTTTATGCCTGGGATGCAAAGTGGTTCAACCTTGCAAATCAATCAACATTGTAGAGCACATCGATAAAAGAAAAGACAAGAACCATATGATCCTCTCAATGGATGTAAAAAAAGCATTTGACAAAATACTGCATCCATTACTGTTTAAAATGCTTCAGAGTATAGGGATAGAAAGAACATTCATCCATATCATAGAAACCATCTGTGAAAAGCCCATAGCTAATATCATTCTTAATGGGGAAAAACTGAGAGTTTTCCCTTAGATCAGGAAAACAAAGGGATGCCCACTATCACCACTATTGTTCAACATAGTACTAGAAGTCCTAGCAACAGCAATCAGACAACAAAAAGAAATAAAAGGCATCCAAATTTGCAAACAAGAGATCAAACTCTCCCTCTTCGCAGATCACATGATACTTTATGTGGAAAACCTAAAAGACTCCACTTCTAAATTACTAGAACTCAACAGCAATTCAGCAACATGGCAGGATAAAAAATCAACACACAAAAACCAGTTGCTTTTATATACACTAATAAGTTTCTGTAGAAAGATAATTTAAGGAATCTCTTTCATTTGCAATAGCAATAAAAACCATAAGATACCAGGAATAAACCTAACTAAAGAGAGAAAGGATATATACTGAAGAAACTACAGAACAACTATGAAAGAAATTGAGCAAGGCACAAAAAGATGGAAAAACTTTCCAGGCTCATGGATTGGAAGAATAAATATTATTAAAATATCTATCCTGCCCAGAGCAATCTACACTTTCAATGCCATTCCTATTAAAATACCATTGGCATTTTTCAAAGAGCTAGAACAAAAAATCCTAAAATTTGTATGGAAACAGGAAAGTCCCCAAATTGTCAAGGGAATGATGAAAAACAAAAATAAAGCTGGAAGCATCATGTTACATGACTTCAAGCTACATTACAAAGCTGTGATCACCAAGACAGCATGATACTGGCATGAAAACAGACACCTAGACCAATGGAACAGAATAGAGACTCTGGAAATGGCCCCTCAAATCTATGATCCACTAATCTTTGACAAAGCAGGAAAAAATATCCAATGGAAAAAAGGCAGTCTCTTCAATAATGGGTGCTGAGTAAATTGGACAGCTACATAGAGAAGAATAAAACTGGACCATTCCCTTACACCATACACAAAGATAAACTCAAAATGGATGAAAGACCTCAATGTGAGACATGAATCCATCAAAATCCTAGAGGAGAACATAGGCAGCAACCTCTTTGACATTAGCTACAGCAACTTCTTTCAAGGCATGTCTCCAAACCAAGTGAAAAAAAGCAAAAATTAACTTTTGGGACTTCGTCAAAATAAAAAGCTTCTGCATAGCAAAGGAAACAGTCAACAAAACTAAGAGGCAACCCACAGAATGGGAGAAGATATTTGCAAATGACATTATAGATAAAGGGCTGATATCAAAGATCTTAAAGAACTTCTCAAACTCAACACCCAAAAAACTAATAACCCCATCAAAAAATGGGCGGAAGACATGAACAGACACTTCTCCAAAAAAGACATACACATGGCTAACAGACGCATGAAGAAATGCTCACTAGCCATCAGGGAAATACAAATCAAAACCACATTGAGATACCACCTTAGATCAGTTAGAATGGCAAAAATTAACAAGACAGGACACAACAAATATTGGTGAGGATGTGGAGAAAGGGAGACCCTCTTATACTGTTGGTGGGAATGCAAGCTGGTATGGCCACGCTATAAAACAGTGTGGGGGTTCCTTAAGATGTTAAGAATAGAGCTACCCTATGACCCAGAAATTGCACTACTTGGTATTTATCCCAAATATACAGATGTAGTAAAAAGAAGGGGCACCTGCACCCCAATGCTCATAGAAGCAATATTCACAATAGCCAAGCTGTGGAAGGAGCCAAGATGCCTTTCAAAAGTTGAATGGATAAAGAAGCTGTAGTACATGTGTACAATGAAATATTGCTCAGCCATCCGAAAGGATGAATACCCACTATTTGCACTGACATGGCTGGTACTAGAGGGGATTATTCTAAGTGAAATAAGTCAAGCAGAGGAAGATAATTATCATACAGTTTCACTTACATGTGGAACATAATTAATAGTATGGAGGACATTAGGAGAAGGAAGGGGATAATAAGGAGGGGATTAGAGTGGGAGATGAACCATGAGAGACTATGGACTCTGGTAAACAAAATGAGGTTTTCAGAGGGGAAGGGGATGGGCAGATGGGATAACAAGGTGATGTGTATTAAGGAGGGCATGTATTGCACTGGGCACTGGGTGTTATATGCAAACAATGATTCATGGAACACTACATCAAAAATTAATGATGTGCTGTATGGTGACTTACATAACATAAAAAAATCACATTTTTCATTTTCTAATAGATATCCTGAGGATCTAGCAATATCCTTGTTTCACAGCATGTATATGAACAGGTTGAGCATGGGTATGAGGATTGTATAGAAGACAAAGACCACTTACCCTTGGTCAGAGGTGTGGTAGGTCCTTGGTAGAAAGTGTTTGGTAATGGAAGTCCCATAGAATAGGACACAACAGTCTTGTGAGAAGAGCAGGTAGTAAAAGTTTTCCTGAACCCCAGGCTCTATCATATGCCTAGTACAGTAAACAGTATGTTTTCACAGGAGTCCAGAATGACTGAGATGGGAAGAAGGAGAAAAATCACACCACTGACAAGATGCTTTTCCTATTTTGAAGTGTCAGTACAGAGAAGTTTTAATAGAGCTGGCATCTCATATACACACACACAAATGATGGGATTCTCTGGATGTACAGTGAGGGAAAGTCAGAGTATAAATGACATGGATCAAGTCATTGAGCAGTGCACCCACCCAGGTCACAAGCACCAGAGGCATACAGACCACCAGGCACATGAGGATGGGGTAATGTAGTGGGGTGTAGATGGCCACATAGTGATCATAAACCATGACAACTAGTAATAATCACTCAGCTTCCACTAAGGTAATGAAGAGGAATAGCTGAATGCCACAACCAATGAAAAAAATGTGGTGGTTCCCAGACAGGAATCTCAGGACTTTGAACACAAACGTAGAGATATACAGGAGATCCATAAGTTATAGATGGCTGAGCAGAAAATACACAGAACTGTGGAGAAGATGAGCATGAATGAGGATGATTATCATGGTGTTGCAAAACAGGGCAATAAGAACTGCCAGCATGGTGAATAGGAAGAAGTTCCAGGGAGCCTGAGTGACTTGAAATAGGTACCAGAGAATAAAATCACTCCTTAATTCTGATTGTTATGCCATGCTGCTGTCTCGTTCCTAATTTATAGCTTTATGAAGTTTCAAGAGCATTATAGCATGGACTATAAATAATTATACCTAACTACATCATGCACCACATTCCAACATTTTAAGTCCCTTTTCATTCCAGTTCTTCATGTTTCAGTTGTGGTAAATATTTATCTTTCAAAAGATTTGGTTAAGGAGGGGCACCTGGGTTGGGTTGGTAGAGTCCAACTCTTGATTTTGGCTTGGGTCATGATCTCAGGGTCATGATATTGAGCCCCAGGATGGGCTCCACCCTCAGCAGATAGTCTTCTTGGGATTCTCTCTCTCTCTTTCTCTTGGCCCCTTCCCCTGTGCACACACACACACACACACACAGAAACGAACACACACTGTCACTTTCTCTCTTTCTAAAATAAGCCAACAATTCTTTCTTTTTTTTTAAGTTATTAAGGGGATGCCTGGGTGAATCAGTCATTTAAGCATCTGACTTCAGCTCAGGTCATGATCCCATGTCCTGGGATCTTGTCCCACATCAGGCTCCTTGTTCAACAGGGAGCCTGCTTCTTCCTCTGCCTGCCACTCTTCTTGCTTGTGCTCTCTCTCTCTCACTCTGACAAATAAATAAATAAAATCTTTTTTAAAAAAGATATTATAAAGGAATGTTAAGGGACTATCCAAAATTGACCCTAGCCAAATCAAGGAAAGGAGTATACTTATTACCTGAAAACTTTTTGCTGTTAAATATGCCAGAAAATAAAATTTTCATGCAATTATAATATTGCTCATAGAAGCAAATGATATTGAGGCTTAGAAGCATTCACTGTTAATTAAATGAATTAATAGTATCTGGATCTGTTGTTTACCCACTTTATCGATAAATTGCACAGAGCAAGTATGGAAAAACTGAGAAGGGGGAGTTAGAGTCAGAATAAAGGCACACCTGTCATCAATTAAATCTTTTGCATATCATCCAATTACCCTCATCATTCAAATACTTAAAAATAATGATTAGTATTAAGGAAGTGATATGTATTGATACATTTTAGTTTAATTTGTCCCTTGATTAATCTCATCAAATAAGTACACTCCTAGGAAGAACATGGAAGTCTAGTTGCTTACATAAGACATAATTCATATGATTACAAACTGATTCTCAAAGAGGCTCTTACTTAAATTGAGACAATGAAGAATAAATAAATGTGAAAGCTGTGATCACAAAGACAGCATGGTACTGGCACAAAAGCAGACACATAGACCAATGGAAAAGAATAGAGAACGCAGAAATGGACCCTCAGTTCTTTGGGCAACTAATCTTTGATAAAGCAGGAAAAAACATCCGGTGGAAAAAAGACAGTCTCTTCAATATATGGTGCTGGGAACATTGGACAGCTACATGCAAAAGAATGAAACTTGACCATTCTCTCACACCATACACAAAGATAAAATCTAAATGGATGAAAGACCTCTATGTGAGACAGGAATCCATCAAAATCCTAGAGAAGAGCATAGGCAGCAACCTCTATGACATCGGCCACAAGAACGTTTTTCATGACACATCTCCAAAGGCAAGAGAAACAAAAGAAAAAATGAACTTGTGGGACTTAGTCAAGATAAAAAGCAGCCCACAGAACGGGAGAATATATTTGCAAATGACACTACAGATAAAAGACTGGTATCCAAGATCTACAAAGAACTTCTCAAACTCAATATGCAAGAAACAAATAAACAAATCATAAAATGGGCAGAGGATATGAACAGACACTTTTCCATTGAAGACATACAAATGGCTAACAGACACATGAAAAAATGTTCAAAATCATTAGCCATCAGGGAAATTCAAATCAAAACCACACTAAGATATCTCCTTTCACCAGTTAGAATGGCAAAAATTGACAGGGCAAGAAACAACAATTGTTGGAGAGGATGTGAAGAAAGGAGATCCCTCCTACATTGTTGGTGGAAATGCAAGTTGGTACAACCACTCTGGAAAACAGTGTGGAGGTCCCTTAAAGAGTTAAAAATTGAGCTACCCTATGACCCAGCCATTGCACTACTGGGTATTTACCCCAAAGATACAGACATGGTGAAGAGAAGGGCCATATGCACCCCAATGTTCATAGCAGCATTGTCCACAATAGCTAAATCGTGGAAGGAGCTGAGATGCCCTTCAACAGATGACTGGATTAAGAAGATGTGGTCCATATATACAATGGAATATTATTCAGCTATCAAAAAGAACAAGTTCTCAACATTTGCTGCAACATGGATGGCACTGGAGGAGATAATGTTAAGTGAAATAAGTCAAGCAGAGAAAGACAATTATCATATTGTTTCTCTCATCTATGGAACATAAGAACTAGGAAGATCGTTAGGAAAAGAAAGGAGTAAAGAAAGGGTGGGTAAACAGAAGGGGGAATGAAGCATGAGAGACTATGGCCTCTGAGAAACAAACTGAGGCCTTCAGAGGGGAGAGGGGTGGGGAATGGGCTAGGCTGGTGATGGGTAGTAAGGAGGGCACGTATTGCATGGTGTTATACGCAACTAATGAATCATTGAACTTTACATCAAAAACCAGGGATGTACTGTATGGTGAATAACATAATATAATAAAAATATTATTATGAAAAAAATGTCACAAGAGAAATATAAATCTAATGTTTGAACTGAAATCTGAATCATCATAATGCAATGGTAGCTCAAAAGTTACTAAGATTACTGTTTAAAAAACACAAAGAATTTGTTTTGTTTTATTTTGCTTTGTTTTGCATTTCCCCTGCTCTTTCTTTTCTTGCTTGGTCTTGTTGAAAATATTAACTTAAGGTAACTTCTAAAATAATATAGAATAGTATAAATTGCACTTTTATAAAAGTGTTTTGTGCATCAAAGATGCAATGATTATGGGTAATGGACATTAAAGAGAGCACTTGTTGTGATGAGCCTTGGGTGTTATATGTAGTGATGAATCATTTAATTATATTCCTAAAACCATATTACACTATATGTTAACTAACTAGGATTTAAATTTACAAAAAACTTGAATAAAAAATACAATATAAGGATTGTAAAATGCTAGTATTTTTATATTGACTTTCAAACTAACTTTTCTCTTGGAGGAGATTCATGTGGAAGAAAAACCATAAATTATCATGAAATGTAGTATTTTTCTCCCTTATGCATTACCTTCAAGAGAAAAGTTACTTTGAAAGTCAATAGAAAAATATTAGCATTTTAAGAGTCCCTGGGTAGTTCAGGTCAGCTAAGCTCTGCCCTCGACTCAGGTCATGATCCCAGGGTTCTGGGATCAAGCCCCATAATTGGGCCCCCTGCTCAGCAGGGAGTCTGCTCCTCTCCTCCTCTCTGTGTGCTCTCTCTCTCTTTCTCTCCCTCCCTCCACTTATCTCTTTCTTTCTCTATCTCTCTCTCAAATAAATAAATAAAATCTCTTAAAATATCTGCATTTCATAAATAAATAATTGATGCACAACATAATTTTATTAAAGTGTATTTTATACTATTCCATATTATTATAAATACTAACCATATTAAGTTTTTCAAATACTTTATTTAATAAAATCAAAATATAGATCATTAACTTAATAGAGGAAATAACTAAACAAGCAAACAAATAAGTAGCTCCTGTAGGTATAGGTAGATAGCTTTAATAGCTTTTCTTAGCACCTTGCTTTGGAACACTTCACAGAATTCACAACACCCTGGGATGTATAGTGGCAGAAATAGAAGTTTTGTATTTATCTGTCACTACACAGTTCATAGAAGAGAAACTTAAATAGATATCAGCTGTCAACTCTGGTTGAATGAGGGATTGAATGTACTGGAGGATCCATAGATAGATTCCACATAGTTCCTGGACTGCATCAGCTAGATTTGAATATCATCATAAGTAAGATAGCACATGGAGTCTTAGAAAACTAAAATAACTTTTCTAGTATTAAATATACCAGAGTGAAAGTATCTTTTATAAATCTTCTACTACCCCACACTCTCACTTAAAATCCACCTGGTTTTCTCAACCCTTTAACTCATTAGGCAAAGATAACAACAGATAGTGTGTAGTAAAACAAGAATTGTGTGATTTCTAGAATTTTCAAAAATACCAGAAATATCTCTAAAACTGATCTCTTTATATCTAACTGGACATAACATTTACTTATGTTTCACTTTGCAGAGTGACCTAATGAATATTTTTATTAGATTCATTGACATAGTTGATTGATTTATTCAAATACATTTTTACAGGGTGTTGAAGATGTTACTTATTCTAAAATATCTGTTACTGATTCCAGAGATTGCCCACTAGATATTTTACTAATTTTCTACTAAACATTGAAAGATAATTAAATGACCTTAGTTCAAAAACATTCCAATCCAGCTTTTATAAAATTGATCTTCATACTTTTATTGTAAAGAAATAAATAATTCATTATTGTTACAGTTTGGAAAATACAAAATCATACAATGTCTCACCCAATATATTAACAATGAAGAAAAAACATCACCTTGGAGGCAGTGTTTATGAATTACCACCTAAAAATCTACCCATTTTACAGCAGGGAGATGAAAAATAATAAAATAAACCAAAATAATTTGTTTCATATAGATCCTGAAGAAAAAAATGATGCACATAATTATAGTTAAGAGACTGTTCCCGTGGGGCACCTGGGTGGTTCAGTCATTGGGTGTCTGCCTCCAGCTCAGGTCATGATCCCAGTCTTCTGGGATGGAGTCCTGCACTGGGCTCCCTGCTCAGCAGGAAGCCTGCTTTTCCTTCTCCAACTCCCCCTGCTTGTGTTCCCTCTCTCGCTGTCTCTTTCTCTGTCAAATAAATAAATAAAATCTTAAAAAGAGAGAGAGAGAGAGACTGTTCCCATATCACCAATATGATAGCTTATAAGTATCTACTGATCCTTACTGTTTTCAGCTTTCAAGAATCCTTTCAGGAAAAACTTACAAGATTGAATATAGATTCCTGGAAAATTTTATTATTTAACATATCACTCTTATATGAATCTGATTGTGGTGCTCCATCCTGGTGTGGTGGCATTGCAACTCTTCAAATAAAAAACAAAATAGATTATCAATTCAGGCTAGAAAAACACATTTATTATATAAAGTGATTAAATAAACTCAGGTCCCATCAGACTACGCTATTTTTCTAACTCAATAGACTATGTAAATAATATTTTACGGATGTATGAACTGTATTAAATAGATATGTGTGTTTGAAATTTCCCTCTGGATGCAAATTTACATCATCGTATTTTTTGGATTATCATATTTTTAACAGCACAAGAAATCATGGTTGATTTATTCAAAATAATTGTGGGAAAATGCTTCTACTTACTCACATAATCAAAATTGCTGCTGCTGCTTATAAATTCTCTAAACACATTTCTTCCTTCTTCCAATATAAAAAATTCACAGCCTTGCTAAACAAAGAAGGCTAAATATCTTCAAATCATGACTTCAACAGCAATTTACTGTTCCACATACAGTCCTCAGAGAGGATAACCCCAGTCTACACCTCTGATCCCTTAGGTTAAAATCTGCGAAAAACATCTTTTTTTTTTTTTTTGGTGATTCTTTTTATTTTTTTTATTTTTTAAATTTTTTAATAATAATATGTTTTATTATATTATGTTAGCCACCATACAGTACATCCCTGTTTTTTTTATGTAAAGTTCCATGATTCATTAGTTGCGTATAAAACCCAGTGCCCCATGCAATACATGCCCTCCTTACTACCCATCACCAGCTTATCCCATTCCCCCACCCCCCTCCCCTCTGAAGCCCTCAGTTTGTTTCTCAGAGTCCATAGTCTCCCATGTTTCATTCCCCCTTCTGATTACCCCCCCTTTCTTTATCCCTTGCTTCTCCTATGGATCTTCCTAGTTCTTATGTTCTATAGATGAGAGAAACCATATGATAATTGTCTTTCTCTGCTTGACTTATTTCACTTAGCATTATCTCCTCCAGTGTTGTCCATGTTGCAGCAAATGTTGAGAAATCGGTTTTTTTGATAGCTGAGTAAGATTCCATTGTCTATATCAACCACATCTTCTTAATCTGTGAAAAACATCTTGCTGCTATTCATGATTCCAAGGAAATGGTTACATATATGTCACATATATTTATGGAGCCTATCTAGGGGAATAATGATTGTCAAGTTATCTGTGATCAGATACTTCTGTGATTATAATTTTTAACATTTATATTATTAGTAGATAATTGAAAAATAAACATTTCAAAAACATTTAAAATTAATAAGATAGTAATAATTAATAATATTAATAATGTCTGCTTACAGCTTCCACATGAAGACTTTGAAAGTGATCACTCTAGTGCTTACTAGAGGAAAAATGCTAAAAACAGTGTAAATTATTTCCTTTGCTTTAAACTATCAGAGAATTGAGTTCTCAGGGCAAAACCATACCCTATATCTGAAGACATACAATCTAACACATCAGAGTTGTGATCTTACCTGAAGGAGAAGCTTGCAGAACCATAAACTCTAAAGGGGTATTTAAAAAGTAATTTTGGAAAATTGATGGAGGTTAAACTACCTTGGAAATAGAAAACTCCAAGTACCTCAATCTTAGGATAGAAAATACCAGTTTGGTGGAGGGAAGCACATTTCATATTGACTCCACATCAGGTTTGCATAATGAAGGCAAAGTAAGTTATCCACCGGATTTTGTCAGGGAAAGGATAACCATTATGAAATAAACTTAAAACATTCTCCACCAAAGCCCGACTCTGAATAGAAAATGTTTTACAGAGCTGTAATTCAACTTAAAGAAAGACCCCCCTTCTCCAATTCCAGACCCTCTTAGTACTTCTCCCTCATCTAACAGTAGAAAGACTACAAAAACACTTGTGAAGGTCATAACTCATGAACACAGCCCCAATGAAGAACTGAAATTGAAACACAAAATTAGGGGTGCCTGGGTGGCTCAAATGGTTAAACTTCTACTTTCCACTCAGGTCATGAGCTCCAGGTCCTGGAATCAAGCCCAATGTTGGGCTCCCAGCTCAGCAGGAAGTCTGCTTCTCCCTCTCTGTCTGCCTCCCACCCTGTTTGTGCTCTCTTTCTCTGTCTCTCTTTCTCTCCCTCTCTCAAACGAATAAATAAAATATTTTAAAAGATAAAGAATGTAAAATTACAAGATGTAATTCCACATGCATGCTTTCCACCACATCAACAGGGCTCTAGTATAATAACACTGGAATACAACTGAAAATTGTGCCAGACACAAATTATATTAAGATGCAGTTTCTGAGCAATTCCAATGAAAAAATGGAAGATCAATACATGGCACTGGAATAATGTGAAATTCCTGGAATACATAGATATCCCAAACATTAAACAACATTCAACTACTAACTGGATTACCATAAAACCTCACACAAAAGGATATTAAACTCAGTTTCCCTTATCCAATACATCATGCCTGGCTTTCCAGATAATATTACAAGCCATGGTAAGGGAAAGAAACTATATGTTTTGAAGAGATTTGTTTAATATCTTGTTTATCGGTAGAACCAGACTCAGATAAGAAATGACTTTTAGCATGATCACACAAGGAAGTTTAAACAACTACAATCAACATGTTAAGGCACCAATGCATAAATTATACAATCTACAAGACCATTTGAGCAATGTAATAGACTGAAATTGGATGAATCAAAAGGAAATATAAAATTTGAAGAAAATGCTTCAAATTAAAAATATTATCACAGAAATTAAGATAGTCTCTGATGCCCTCCTTAATACCCATCACTGGCCTATCGCAATCCCCCACCCCCTCCCCTCTGAAGCCCTCAGTTTTAAGGAGGGCACATATTGCATGGAGCACTGGGTGTTATACACAAATAATGAATCATGGAACACTACATCAAAAACTAAGGATGGTGACTAACATAACATAATAAAAAATTATTAAGAAGTGAAAAAAAGAAAAAAAACATAAAAAATTATATTAAAAAAAGATGGTCTCTCTCTGGTGGGTATATCATTAGATTTCACAAGGCTGGGGGAAGAATCAGTAAACTTGAGGTGATGGAAATAGAAAATTTTCAAAACTAATGCTGAAGAATAAAAACAAAAACAAACAAACAAACAAAATCTCTACTAAAATTTTAAAAAGGAGAGAGAGAGGGGACAATCAAGAACTCAAGGACAAAATTTATGACTGTGCATAACGACAATCCTAGGAGAAAGAAAACAGAGAATGAAGCAGAAGAAATCATTGAAGAAAATGGTCATTCTTTGAAATTATTGATAATCACTAAACTAGACATCCTGGAAGCTCAGAGAACAGTATGGAAGATAACTGCCAAGAATTGGCATGTAAGCATAATATATTCAAAAGGCATAAAAACAAAACAAAGAAAATAATGCTTTGAGGAGTCAGGGGAAAAAAATCTCATACAACTAAAGAACATGGATAAAATTTATAGCAGATATATTGTCAAAAAATATGCACATAAGAAATGAGTGTACCCAAATTTTTAAGGTGATTAAAAGATGTGCAAGACATGTATATCATGTGAAATCTCCACAAAAAAGTAAGAAAATTTAAGACAATTATCAGGCAAAATTCAAAAAAAAATATGGAAAACAAGGAAATAATAATGTGTGACAAGGAATCTGCATTATACCTGAAATGATGAAGTGTTATTTGATGATGGAAAATATAGTTAAGAAATATATAGACTCCCATTACATAGTTATATTTTTTAAAGATTTTATTTATTTGAGAAAGAGAGAGAGGTAGTGAGAGATACAGCAGGAGCAGAGGGAGAGGGAGAAGCAGGCCCCCCACTGAGCAGGAAGCCCAACACTGGGCTCAATCCCAATAACCCAGGATCATGACCTGAACCTAAGGCAGAGGCCTGACCAACTAAGCCACCGAGGTGCCCCCCCCATTACATAGTTTTAAATGAATTACAAATTTTAAGGAACCACTAGTATTTTTTAATATGATTCATATGTTAAGGTAGGATATGAAGCAGCAGCGGGGTTTGAGAGGACTGACTCCAGTTTTGAAAGAAGTCCTACTGGGGATAAAATGCTATCAAACAGCATCACATGCTATAGAGAAATCATTCATGAAAGGCAGAGCCAATGGATGAGGCAAACATCCCCACTGTCTTATTTTAAGAAACTTCCACAGCCACCCCAGCCATCAGCAGCCACCAACTTGATGAGTCAGCAGCCAGCACATGGAAGCAAGACCTTCCACCAGCAAAAAGATCATGACTCACTGAAAATCCAGGAGATGGTTAGCATTTTTTAGCAATAAAGTATTTTTAATTAAAAAAAGATTGGATATGAAAAGTGAAATCATACACCCATATCATAGCACATAAATATACTATAGTACAATAGTACATATGGAAATGAAGGGAGAAATAGACAAGGACACAAGAATACTAAGGAACTTCACTACTCAATTTTCAACAATAAACACATCATCCAGAAAGAAAGCCAATGCAGAGACATGAAAATTAAAGTACACATTGGACCAGGTGAACCAAACAGACATATACAGAACATGCTATCCAACACAGTAGAATACACCTTCTTCTCAAGGGCACATGCTACATTCTCTAAGATATTCGATATATTAAGCCACAAAACTTCCTAAAAAATTTTAAGTAGATTGAATTCATACAAAGCAGTTCTTTCACTTATACACTATGAAATTAGTTATCAATTATAAGAGGAAAACCCCCAAATTCACAAATATGTAGAGATTTAAAAAATTTCCTCACAACCAATGGGTCAGAGAGAAAATGAAAGAGAAATAATAAAAATCTTGATACAAATGGAAATGGAAACACAATATATCACAGCTTAAGAGAGGCAGTTTAAGAGGTACCAAGAGGGAAGTTTATACAGATAAATGCCTACATTAAGATTAATCAAAAAGAAGGAAGAAGAAGAAGAAGAAGAAGAAGAAGAAGAAGAAGAAGAAGAAGAAGAAGAAAAGAAGAAAGAAGAAGAAGAAGAAGAAGAAGAAGAAGAAGAAGAAGAAGGAGGAGGAGGAGGAGGAGGAGGAGGAGGAGGAGGAGGAGGAGGAGGAGGAGGAGGAGGAGGAGGAGGAGGAGGAGGAGGAGGAGGAGGAGGAGGAGGAGGAGGAGGAGGAGGAGGAGGAGGAGGAGGAGGAGGAGGAGGAGGAGGAGGAGGAGGAGGAGGAGGAGGAGGAGGAGGAGGAGGAGGAGGAGGAGGAGGAGGAGGAGGAGGAGGAGGAGGAGGAGGAGGAGGAGGAGGAGGAGGAGGAGGAGGAGGAGGAGGAGGAGGAGGAGGAGGAGGAGGAGGAGGAGGAGGAGGAGGAGGAGGAGGAGGAGGAGGAGGAGGAGGAGGAGGAGGAGGAGGAGGAGGAGGAGGAGGAGGAGGAGGAGGAGGAGGGGAAGGAGAAGAAGGAGGAAGAAAGAAAAAAAGAAAGAAAGAAAGAGAAGAAAATCCCACATAACAAACTTACCTTTCACCTAACTGAATCTGAAGGAAAAGAAGAAATCAAGCCAAAGTAAATAGAATAAAGGAAATAAGAATGAAATAAGAGGAAATACACTAAATAGAGATCGGAATGACAATAGAAAAGATCAATGAATTTATGAGTTTTTTTAAGAAATAAGCAACATTCACCAACCTTTAGGTAGACCAAATTGCAAAGAAAGTGAGAGATTCAAATAAATTATATCAGAAATAAAAGACATTAAAACTGATACCGCTGAAATATAAATCATCATTAAAAAGTACTAGAAACAATTGTTTGAAAAAAATGTACCAGAAAATTAGATAACCTGCAAGAAAGAAATACATTCCTAGAAACACAGAATCAATAAAAAGAAATTATGAAGAAAAAATTAGAGCTGTCTAATAAAAAGGAAATTGCATCTGTAATTAAAAATTTAATAAATAAATAAATAAATAAATAAATAAATAAATAAATAAATAAACAAACTACCAAAACAGAAAACCCAGGAACAGTTGATTTCACTGTTGAATTCTACAAAATATTTAAGGAAGAATTAACACCAATTCTGTGTGAGTTTTCAGAAACTTGAAGCTGAGGAGATACTCTCAAAATCATTTTAGCAGGCCAGCACTACAATGATACCAAATTTAAGCAGGAACACTAGAGAAAAAGAAAACTAAAAACCAATATCCCTGATGGATATAGATGCAAAATTTCTCAACAAAACACTAGCAAATCAAATTCAACAACACATTAAGGTATCATAACCATGATCAAGAGGGATTTATCCATAGGAATTGAAATGGTTTGACATAGACAAATCAATATACATAATAATGTGTATTAGTAGAATGAAAAATAAAATCATGTAATCCTCTCAATAGATGTAGAAAAGCATTTTTAAAAAATGCAAAATCCTTTCTAGATAAAACCCTCAAAAAATTGGTTATAGAAGGAAATAAATCAACATAATAAAAGCAATATACAACAAAGCCACAGGTAACATTATACTGTATGGTAAACAAACAAACAAACAAATAGATTATCTTTTAAGATCAGGAACAAAAGAAGTTTGCCCATACTTACCACTCTTATTCAACAATGGCGGAGAAATCTTAGTTAGAGGATTGAGACAAGAGAAGGAAAAAAAAGGCATCCAAATTGGAGAGTACTAAGTAAATTATTTACTGATGAAATGATGGTATGTACAGTAGACCCTAAAGATTCAATGTGGGAAGCAACTAATGATTCAGTAAGTTTGCAGGATAAAATGAAAATGCAGAATCAGGTGTGTTTCTAAACACTAACAATGAAATGTCTGTAAAATACAAACAAACAAACAAATCCTATTTACAATGTCATTTAAAACATAAAATATTTAGGAATCACTTTAAAAAAAGAAGAAAAAATGGTCAAACAAAAGTATAAAACTTTGATTAAATAAATTGAGGAAGACACACCCAAAATCAAAGATATGCCATGTTCTTGGAACCAAAAGGTGAACATATAAAAAAGTACTTATTACCCAAACCATCTATAGATTCAATACAATGTCTACTAAAATTCAAATGGAATTCTCATTGATACTAGAAAAAAAATCCATCCTAAAATGTATGTAGAACCAAATGCCTTGAATATTCAAAACAATCTGGAAGAAAAAAACAAACAAACATACACAACTTGGAGGCATCAAACTTCATCTTTTTCAAACTATACTCTAAAGTTGTAACAACAAACCGAGTATAGTATTGGAATAAAAATACACACATAGAACAATGGACAGGGTCAAGACTTCAGAAATAAACAACCACATGGAAAACCACATATAAGACAAAGAGCCAAGAGTTTACAAACGGGAAAGGTAGTGTCTTCAAAAAATGGTGCTGGGAAAACTAGATAAACACATACAGAAGAATAAAATCAGACCCTTATCATATGCCATTTAAAATATTAACACAAAATGGATTAAAGACTTAAACATGAGAACACAAACCTAGAAGAAAAAAAAATAGGAATAAACATCTTTGACATTGCTCGTTCATTATCACACCAAAGGCCCAAGCAATAAAGGAAAAGTTTAAGTAAGAAAGAAAACAGTAGGCTAAATGTCTCTACACAGCAAAGAAAAAATTCAACAAATTTAAAAGGCAACTTACAGTAATGGAGGAAATATTTGCAAGTCATGTATATGATAAGGGGTTAAGCTCACACAGCACCACAGTTCCTTATCCCACCAGGGCACCCTCTGTGCAAAAAGGTCCAGGACACCCTGGCAATGGTAGCCTTATCCCCCAAATACCCTGCCAGTTCATCCTCACATCAAGGACTCCAGACACTCTGGCTTGCACCACACCAGACTCAGGTAACATCCCAGGGTTACACATCAGATACAGCTGTCTTACAGGATGCCCCCTTTGAAGAGAGCCTTGGGACCCCCAATCTATGCCAAACCTCAGCTTTATCTGTCCCATGAGGGTGGGGCATGGACTCATGCATTGGAACAATCAAGGACCTCATGTCATGGGACTTAGGTCCCATAGGACCTTCAACCACCACATCAGGGCCCTCTGCACAGAGAACCGAGGGATCACCCCATCCTCATCAACTTCAGCTTTAGCTGTCCTGCCCAGGAGCCCACTGCTCAGAGAAACTTGGGACCCACTGACTTGCACCCACTTCAGTTTCAGCTGTCCTTCCAGAGCATCCTCTGCACAGATATCCCTGAGCCTTCCCTGCCAATACCCACTTCAGCTCAAACTATCCCACCAGAGCAACTCCAGCACAGAGTATAACAGGTTCCCCAAACCACACCAGACAAAACTCCAGCCAGCTAGCCAAAGTCACCAGATACACTGGGTCTACAGAGGGGATTACCATACACAAGACCTCTTCTTCAAGATGGAAGGTGCACTGGGTGTTATATGCAAACAATGAACCATGGAACATCACCTGAAAAACTAAGGATATACTATATGGTGACTAACATAATAAAAAATTATTATAAAAAAAAGAAGTAGGTGTTCTGTGAAATTTATAAAAAGAAACACAGAAAGGCAAGCAAAATGGAGAAATGGTAGAATATGCTCCAAATGAAAGAAAAAGACAAAAATCTCAGGTAAATAAATAATTAAATAAAGGTAGGCAATATGCATGATAGTTTTAAGTAATAATAATTGTGATTCTCATCAAACAGAAAAGAAAAAAAAACTCAGTAAGAACTTCAACAAAGGCATAGAAAACATTAAAAAAAGAAACAATCAGAGTTGGAGTACACAATAACTGAAACAAAGACACTTAGAGGGAATCAACAGTAGGTTAGGGATGAAGATAAATAAATCAGCAATCTTTAAAACAGGGTAGTGGAAAGGACAGAAGCTGAACAGCAAAAAGAGAAAAAATATTTTAAATAAGGACAGGTTAAGGGATATCTTGGAAATTTTGAGAAAAAAATATTCACATCACATATGTCCCAGAATATCAGAAGAGAAAGGACCAGAGAAGATATTCTTAAAGCAATAATAGGTGAATAATTACATAACCAGGAAAGGGAAATAGACACCTATCTTCAGAAATCACAGAGAATTCTAAACATGATGAATCCAAAGAGTTCCAAAACAAACACAATTAATATGTCAAAAGTTAAAGACAAAGAGAATTTTAAAAGCAGCAAGAGAAATGCAAAAAGTTAGCCACAAGGGAAACCCCATCAGGCTATCAGCTGATTTTTCAACAGAAACTTGCAAACCAGATCTGTGAAAAATGTCGATGGTATTTTGATAGAAATTGCATTGAATGTATTTATTGTTCTGGGAAGCATAGACATTTTAACAATGTGTATTCTTTCAGTCCATGAACATGGAATGCTTTTCCATCTCTGTGTCTTCCTCAATTTCCTTCATAAGTGTTCTGTAGTTTCTAGAGTACAGATCCTTTGCCTCTGTAACAAACAATCCTAAAGTTTGTATGGAAACAGAATAGACCCTGAATTGCCAGGGGAATGTTGAAAATGAAAACTAAAGTTGGGGTCTTCCCAATGCCTGACTTTAAGCTATTACAAAGCTGTGATCATCAAGAAAGCATGGTCCTGGCACAAAAACAGACACATGCATCAATGCAACAGAGCAGAGACATGAGAAATGGACACTAAACTCTATCTTTAACAAAGTGGGAAAAAATAGCAAATGGAAAAGAGACAGTCCCTTCAATAAATGGTGTTGGGAAAATTGGACAGCCACAAGCAGAAGAATGAAACTGAGTAATCCTCTTACACCACACACAAAGATAAACTCAAAATAGAAGAAAGAGTTAAATATGAGACAGGAGTCCATCAAAACCCTAGAAGAGAACGTAGGCAGTAACCTCATTGACATTGGCCACAGCAACTTTTTGATAGACACATCTCTAAAGACAAGGGAAACAAAAGCAAAAATGAACTTTTGGGACTTAATCAAGATAAAAACCTCTGTGCAGCAAAGGAAACAGTTAATAAAACTAAAAGGCAACTCATGGAATGGGAGAAGATGTTTGCAAATGACATACAAAGGGCTGGCATACAAGATCTATAAATAAATTGTCAAAATCAACACCCCAAATAATTCAGTCAAGAAATGGGCAGAAGACATGAACAGACACTTCTCCAAAGAAGGCACACAAATGGCCAACAGACACGTGAAAAAATGTTCAACATCATTAGCCTTCAGGGAAATTCAAATCTAAACCACATTGAGATACCACCTTATACCATTTAGAATGTCAAAAATTAGCAAGACAGGAAACAAGTGTTGGCAAGGATGTGGAGAAAGGGGAACGCTCTTACACTGTTGGTGGGAATACAAGCTGGTACGACCAACTGGAAAACAGTATGGAAGTCCCTCAAAAAGTTAAAAATAGAGCTTTCCTATGACCGCAGCAATTGAACTACTAGGTATTTAGTCCAAAGATACAGATTTAGTGAAAAGAAGGAGCACATGCACCCCAATGTTCTAGCAGTGATGTCCACAATTGCCAAACTGTAGAAAGAGCCAAGATGCCCTTCAACAGATAAATGGATAAAGAAGATGTCAACCATATATACAATGGAATATTACTCAGCCATCAGAAAGGATGAATACCTACCATTTGCATTGACATGGATGGGACTGGAAGGGATTATGTTAAGTGAAATAAGGCAAGCAGAGAAAGGCAGTTATCATATGGTTTCACTCATATGTTGAACATGAGGAATAGCACAGAGGACCACAAGAGAAGGAAGGGAAAACTGAGTGGGAAGAAATCAGAGAGGGACACAAACCATGAAAGACTCTGGACTTCAGGAACCAAACATAGGGGTACAGAAAGGAGGGAATGAGTGGATTGTGTAACCAGGTGATGGGTAATAAGGACGGCACATGTTGTGATGAGTGCTGGATGTTATATGCATCTAATGAATTCTTGAACACTACATCAAAAACTAATGATGTACTATATGATGGCTAATTGAACATAATAAAAAAGTGAAAAAATTAATTTAAAAGATATAGGGACCATGATGTCTATTGCGGCATTATTTACATGAGACAAGATGTGGACACAACCTAAGTGTCCATCAATACACAGATGGCTAAAGAGGATGTGGTACACCCAAAACACACATACACACAATGGAATATTACTCAGACATAACAAAACCATGAGATCATGCCATTTGAGATAATATGGATGGATATAATGGGTATTATGCTAAGTGAAACAAATCAGACAGAGAAAGACAAATGCCCCATCATTCTACTTATAAGTAGTATCTTGAAAGAAGTGAATAAAAATAAATCCAGAAGAAGACTCATAAATGCAGAGAAGACATGGATACTTGCCAGAGGGAAAGTGGGTGGAGGCTGGGGAAAATGAATGAAGAAGAATGTGAGATAGAGGCTTCCAACCATGGAATGAGGGCATCACAGAATAAAAGGCACAGCATAAGGAATGTTGTCAATAATAATTTTTATGCATTTATAATGGAAACAATTGTAGCTACACTTGTGAACATAGCATAATGCATAAACTAGTCAAATCACTCTGTTGTATATAGAAGGTAATGTAACATAGTGTGTCAATTATATCCAAATATAAACACAATAATAAATTAATGAATAAATAAATAAATAAATAGATAAATAAATATAAATAAATAATGACTTCTGGAAAGACCTATTCTCTAAACACCATCACATTTGGGTTTAGACTACAGTTCATAGCAATTTGGGGGAACACAGTTGAATCCATGGTGCAGAACAAGGACACACTAGGGAAATCAAAATCTTGAGATCTTTTGAGAGCTGTTGGTTTCAGAATCTGAGCTGAGACAAGGGGGCGCTCTTCTATAATGGATTACCCTTCCCTTTACACATGAACCATATGGGAAATATGTGCTATCCATCACATTGACCTTTGCTTTTTGGATAGAGTTCCAGGTTCACAGTTCAGGATCGATGCTTTCTTCAGACACATATTAATAGTTCCTCTAAACCAAAAACCAGACCTGCCAGCAGATGTTTTAGGCTCCTCATGCCAACATGTTCCTTGTGGACAAATGCCAAACTTCTTTGTATGTTTATACTGGAAGGGAACTATACATTTATTGAACTGGTCATTCTTGCTAGGTGTTTCCTGTGCACTCCTTCACATGATCCACACACACTGTGCTACTGGAAGCCAACCTGTGTGATGGCATCCAAGAGTCCCCTTCCCTCTGACTTCTGATGGAGTGTAGTTCAGAGAGTGTACCTTGCATGACTGTGTGTTCCTGTACTCCCTTTATCCTTACAGAACTGAAGTACCTGTCATTCCAGCTATCAGGAAGGCAAGCATTGATCTTGGTTGAGGAAAACTGTTTAGCCTAAGGTCATGATCCCATCCTGGTTGCAGGCCCTATTCAATGAGTACTTCTGTGGGGACCCTATTGCAAAAGGAACACATGGAAGGGCCATCTCAGAACTCCACCCAGTGTAGCTGAGATTTGGTTGGGTCTGCCTCCCAGTTCAACATCTCCCTGTGCCCAATTCTGCTTCCTTTATTGCATGGGCATTGATCCTTTGAATACTCCCAGAAAAACTTCCTGCATGCCAATATCGTTCTTGCAAGTGTGCTGCTTAGGGTTGGTTTAAAAAGGGGTAGGGGGCACCTGGGTGGCTCAGTTGGTTAAGTGTCTCCCTTTGGCTCAGGTCATGATCCTGGGCTCCTGTGATTGAGTCCTTGGTTGTGCTCCCTGCCCAGCTGGGCGTCTGCTTCTCCCTCTACCCTTACCCACCTACTCTTGCTTTCTCTCTCCCTCTCTCTCATGCTTGAGCTCTTTCTCTCCCTCTCTCTCAAATAAATAAAGAAAATCTTTAAAAATAATAAAGAGTGATATTTCTTTCTTTTCCTTCCTTCCTGATGGTTTGTGGCTTCTTGTACCTGCTGTTTCACCAGGCCAAAACACCAATTATAAATTGCTTTAGACATAGCCTGTCTATATGTCAACTGGAATCTTCTCCATCCCCAAAGGCTTGCAGGAGATAATGCTGGCAAAGTGTCTCTTCCTAAAATGGAGGTCTTTTACAACCTCTTTACGGATTCCCACAACTATACTCACACACTTATAAATAGTCCTAAATTAAGCCCACTTAGATGCCCAGGCTCATTATAATTTTTTTTAAGATTGTATTTATTTATTTGACAGAGAGCGAGAGATCAAGAGACAATGAGAGAGGGAACACAAGCAGGGGAGTGGGAGAAGGAGAAGCAGGCTTCCCACTGAGCAGGGAGCCCAATGCAGGGCTCGATTACAGGACCCTAGGATCATGACCTTAGCCAAAGGCAGACGCTTAACTACTGAGCCACCCAGGTGCCCCTTATTGCAATTTTTTAATAGAGTTGTGAGTGGTATGTGCCTTTCCTCGTCTGACATGAAGCTTATCTGTTCCTCATTTTCCTGTTCCCTGGGAATCTGCAGCACATTTGATGTACATAGTACACAGTCTATTTGTCCCATCAGAAAGTGCCACCCTGTTTATTAGAGCATTGTTTGACAGTCCTTTGGCCTGAGGCACAGCAGAGCTCAAAAGAGAAAATATATGAATATTTACTGAAAACTGTATTTCCACTCTATTCTTGCTGTAATTCTTACCTTTAACATGATATACTATATGTCTATCAGGTACTTCTCAGACTTTGCTAGGAGCCTATAATTTTGTCCAGAAAATAATACAGTTTACTTAATGTAATTTTCACTCAGGTGGTCAATTACATTCTAAATTAGAGTAGGATTTGCCACATTGGTAAGATTTTACATACAAAGGCAGAAATTTACCTAAAATCTACAATGTGCTTCCCTTGTATACAAATAAATGGCACTTCTTACAGCTCATGTGGATTAAGCAATTATATTATCTCACATTTGTACAAAAGCAGTGTTTTCATCAACTATTCCATGAGATTTTTTTCTTAATTTTACAATTATGGAACATGATCCTTACATATATTCTTTCTTAAAGTTGTTATTTAAATTTCCAGTCAGCTAACATACAGTGTAATATTAGTTTCAGGTATATATTCTTAGGCAGAGCAAATGGCATGGTAAAAATGTAGCCAAGTACCAAGTTTTGCTTGGGAACCTAAATATGCATTATAGTCAATAACAAAATATTTTAAATTAACCCATATAAAATCAAACTACAAAGTGCTCGACACAGTAAATGCATTCTGTTCCCTTGTTGCTATTATCATAGATTTTATGACTTAACTACAAATATAAAATAAAATAAAATGCAGTAAAATAAAATAAAATTATAGAGATACAAACTAACAAATTTATTACACAGTAATCAAATTATGGCTAAATCCTACCATGGGCTTGATCATTTTAATTTTGTCTCTGACAAGAATTAATCTCCCAATGATGCATTCCATAATCTCCCTCATCAAAGTTTAAACAAGTAGGGCAATTATCAATTTAATTTCCTACGTGATGTATTTAGTCATTCCTTTTCATGGGCATTTATTTACATTTTAATTTTGCTTGTAGATGATTCTCTCTTATTTCAAATTTAATGAATCACAGCTTTCTGAAAGAAGGTAGGATTCTGGGAATCTTTAACATCTTTGGAAGTTAAACATTTTTGTCATCCAAAGATTCAAACTTATGCAGGTCTGCTATACTAAGAAGATGGTATTTTTAGCAAAAGATGTCAATAGGCCACACCCCTTAATAGGACACTCTAGACACTGATATGAGTGAGTTTGATGCTTCCAGACTAGAAGATCCTTCCTCCTCCCAAAAAAAGATGTATTAGGATGGATGACCATGATCAGAGGAGATAGAGATCCAGCTTGTTGAGATCGTCATTTTTATCTATGTGAGTAGGTCATAGTATTCTCTAATATTTAGTAATTTATCATTTCTGAATTCCAGAAAATCCACAGTTACATTACTTTTCATACGTAGTTTTAAAAGTAAAATTCTTTATCTATCCCACAATGTGAAAAGCTAAAAGATATGCTAGCTAATTCAATCATCATATTAAAAATCTTGCAGGAACTTGTCAATTCAGTGACATAAATGATTTAGTTGTTATTATATTATTTTTAGTAGAACAAATTGATTGATCATCCCAATATTCTGAGGGAAAAAATTTAAAGTTTATGTTAAGCTAGAGCAATGGGGTCAGAAAAATATGGAAGGGAAATGATCAGTGTGCTCTAAATTTTCTGTGATTACCTATGAGAAAAAAAAAAGAGAGAAGTGAAAACAGAAGAAATCATAGCTGTTTTACACCTGGAGGGGGAATATGTTTTCAGAGTACTAAATTTTCTAATTCTACACTCATTAAGTGTTAAACTTTCTCTCTTCCATTAATGATATTTTAGATATTTTATTTGCAGGATAAGTTAATTTCTCTTTTGGATTTTCAGCCACCCTTTTATGCATAGTCAATCAATAGTTATTGTGTAGAATTCTCTTTGTGTAGGATTACTAACATTTTAGTTAGTGAAAATTGTTGTCGCTTGTATAATATTAAAATATAGTTAGGAATTTTAATACAACAAACAATTTAACATTATTATTTCTTGAAAAAAATATAATTTCTCATCACTGATTTTATGTAACTGACACTTTTTTTAAAGATTTTATTTATTTATTTGAGAGAGAGAGAGAGAGACAGCCAGCAAGAGAGGGAACACAAGCAGGGGGAGTGGGAGAGGAAGAAGCGGGCTCCCAGCAGAGGAGCCTGACGTGGGGCTCGATCCCAGAACGCTGGGATCACGCCCTGAGCCGAAGGCAGACGCTTAACGACTGTGCCACCCAGGCAACCCTGTAACTGATCTTACTACTAAGTAGTTTAAGCAAAATAGCCTGTTGAATAGACAATCAGATCTATGATGAAGAATTGTTTTATACACATATTTCAATCTAAAATAATGAATAGATACATAACATATCTCCATTCAAAAATTAATCATTAACAATTCCAAATTAAAAAAATAACCAAAACTATAAACTTCACAACAAAACAAATCAGAAGAAAATGTTTTCGCTAAATGTAATAGTAATTTTAGGGTTTGTAATGAGTCTCTAAATGCACCTGTCATGCATGTGTGTAAAGGGAAAAAACAGTAGCTCAAATTGTTATATTTTTAGGCTATATCTGTTAACTTTTTAAAAATTAAAAAAAAAACATAAAGCCCAGTAAATTTATCTTATATACACAATTGAAGTGAATGATAGCAGCCCAAATGTCCATGGATGGAATGAATTAATAAAGGAAATGTTGTATATACATACAAAGGGATACTATTCAACTTAGAACAGAAGGAAATTCTGACACACATTATAGCATGAATAAATGTTGATGACATGATGTTAAGTGAAATAAGCCAATCACAAAAAAAAAAAAATTCTATGTAATCCCACTAAACTAAAGATCCTATAGTAGTCAATTGTATGTAGCCAGAATAGTAGAATGGTGGTTGCCAGTTTCCAGGGACATGGAGAAACAGGAAATCCTTGTTTAATGGGCACAGAGTTTCTATATTGATTATGAAGTGTCCTGGAGATATATATTGATCATGATTGCAGAATAATGTGAATATACATAATGCCACTGTAGTGACAGTGCATTTAAAAATGGATAAGATCATAGTAAAAGTTGTTTTAAGAAACCTACCCAACACCCTGCAGTTATATTACAGATTGACTTTTATGCAAGTTTTAACATTCTTCAAAATGAAAGAGTTTAGAATAATGGAGATGAGAAGGCTTCAAGTCAAATAAATGAGTTAGGAATGTGGTTTTTGTTTTGTTTTGCTTTGTTTTTTAAGTAGGCTCCATCCCCACTGTGGAGCCCAGTGCATGGCTCAAAGTGACTACCCTGAGATCAAGACCTGAGCTGAGATCAAGTATCTGAAAATTAACTGAGTCATGTAGCCACCCTTTTAGGAGGGTTTTTAGGTCCTTCAGAAAAGCACAAGACAGACACATTATTAGGGAATTCATACAGTTCCTAGATGTGCAGAATTCAAGTTTTACACATTTGAGGGTGTGCAGATAACAAAGTTTTGAGAAATGCAGTATGTATTTGTGAAGAGGAGGTGTGTTTCTATGTTTAACTTTGAATCAACCAACTAAAATCCTGAAGTACAATGCTTTCAGTACAGTGGTGATGCTGAAGCAATGGAGTTAGGGACTGAGACAGTTGTTTTTTTTTTTTTTTTTTTTGTAATTTCTTTACATTGATTGGCATTCCAGTGCAGGAGTCATATGTAAATTGGGGGAAAATCAAATGACCATGGAAGAGGTAGATTCCTGTCATGCCATTCCATTGAATTCGAATGCATCTTTGAGGGGCGCCTGGGTAGCGCAGTTGTTAATCATCTGCCTTTCGCTCAGGGCATGATCCCAGAGTCCTGGGATCGAGCCCCACATCGGGCTTCTCCGCTGGGAGCCTGCTTCTTCCTCTCCCACTCCCCTGCTGTGTTCCCTCTCTCCCTGGCTGTCTCTCTGTCACATAAATAAATAAAATCTTAAAAAAAAAAGAATGCATCTTTGAGATTGAATTTGCATCTTCATCTCTTCAAGTATGACCTTATTCATTCAACAAGCTAGAAGAGTTTCAGTACTAGCAGATGAAGGATGAAAATGTCTTTAGAGATTAATCTCTATATTGGTACTAATAGGTTTTATTTTCTCCTATACCCCCAAAATATTGTGTCTCTGTGAATTTTAGGGGAACCAGTATTATTACACAAAATTCTTTTATACAGTTAATGAAATGTTGCATTTAGTATTAAAGTTTTGCATTGGAGAACATATTCTAAGAAGGCAATTATTATATTCAGTGCATAATTTGATAAAGTCAAATTAAATATACTAACAATTCTAAATTGTTATGCTATCTACAGACTAATTCCTTACAGTTACTACACATGAAAATATAACATTTCTTGGAAAGTAAAAATGCTTTCCCAGATTAATCAATATCAGGAAAAATTATCCGATTTAGCTAAGTTTCAATAAATTGTGGTATCTTAGATATGTATAGCCCTCATTAACAAGTACCTAGCTTTTATATTGCTGAACACATTGATTTATTCAGCTGCTAAGAATGTTGATTATGCATGATAAAAGCACACACAAATATAATTGACAAAGTGGATATTTTACTTCTTCTCTATTACCTTGGTATCAGGTAGCACAAATACATGCTTACAATCAGCTTCTACTTATCAAGAAATTTTATTCATCACACCAATAACACCAACCAAACCTGAGAATTGTTTATAATGAAAAATTTTTAAAAAGACAAAACTAACATGTCCAAATTAAAAAGTCTTTGGAAATCACAGGTGAAAGATTTAGAATAGCTTCAACATTTTCACACAAATACTTTTAATGAAAAATGTATTTGAAATAGAGCATTATAAATGATGAAAGCTCTGTCATCTGTTTCTTCATTTGCAGCATCACTCCTGTTTGAAATCATGAACATCTGGAACACCACCTCAGATTTCATTCTCCTAGGACTCTTTAATCACACAGGAGCCCACCTATTTCTCTTTGTGATGGTTCTGACAATTGCCTTCACATCTCTAGTAGGCAATGCCCTCATGATTTTCCTGATTCACCAGGATGCCCGGCTCCACACACCCATGTACTTCCTACTGAGCCAACTCTCCCTCATGGACATGATGCTGGTCTGTACCGTTGTGCCCAAAATGGCAGCTGACTACTTGATGGGCAAGAAGTCTATCTCCCGTGCTGGCTGTGGGTTACAGATTTTGTTCCTCCTCACTTTGGCAGGTGGTGAGTGCTTCCTCTTAGCAGCCATGTCCTATGACCGCTATGTGGCTGTTTGCCACCCACTGAGATACCCCATTCTCATGAGCTGGCAATTATGCCTGAGAATGACTATGGGGTCTTGGTTCCTGGGGGCAGCTGATGGGATCATGCAGGCAGCTGCTACCCTGGGTTTTCCATTCTGTGGTGCACATGAGATCGATCATTTCTTCTGTGAGGCCCCTACTCTGGTGCGTTTGGCTTGTGCTGACACAGTTGTTTTTGAGTATGTGATGTACATTTGCTGTGTATTAATGCTCCTGGTCCCAATTTCTCTCATCCTGATTTCCTATAGTCTCATCCTTGCAGCAGTTCTCCAGATGCATTCTAGAGAAGCCCGCAAGAAGGCTTTTACCACCTGCTCCTCACATCTCTGTGTGGTGGGACTCTTTTATGGAGCTGCTATTTTTATCTACATGAGACCCAAATCGTATAGGTCAGCTAACCATGATAAAGTAGTATCAGCCTTTTATACTATCTTCACCCCAGTGTTGAACCCCATTATCTACAGTCTGAGGAATAGTGAAGTCAAGGGAGCACTGAGAAAGTGTATGGGTCAATGTGCTGCCTTAAATAATGACTAAGATTACATTAATTTACCCCAAATTTCAAGCTTGTATGAAACTGATTATGTCAGGTTTCCTAGAGAAAATTTATATATGCCTTATATCTATAACTGGTACTATTAAACTTTGAAATGCAGACAAAACTGTATATTTTGGGTTTTTTTCATGTATAATCATTATTTTATATTATTTTAAACATTTTTTTCAATTTTTTATTAAACCTGTTAGCTAACATACAGTGTAATACTAATGTCAGATATAGAATTTAGTGATTCAAAATTTGTATGTCTCATCCAGTATTCATCAGAACATATGCCCCCCTTAATCCCTAAATTACCTATTTAATCCATCCCTCACCCACCTCCCCTCAAGTAACCATCAGTTTATTCTGTAAAGTTAAGTGTCTATTTCCTGGTTTGCCCCCCTCTTTCTCTCACTCTCTATCTCTCAGTCCCTCGATCTCTCTCTCTCTCTTTTTAACTGCTATGTTCATCTGTTTTTTTCTTACATTCCACATATGGTGAAATTATATGGTATTTGTCTTTCTCTAACTGACTTTTTTGGCTTAGCATAATACTCTATACCTTCATTCAGTTCATTGCAATTTGCGAGATTTCATAAAATTTATGGCATACACACACACACACACACACACACACTATAAGTTCTTTATTCATGAATGTGTTGATGGACATTAGGGCTCCATAATTTGGCTATTGTTAATATTGGGATAAATATTTGGGGCTGCATGTATTACTTCAAATTAACATTTTTGTATTATTTTAGAAAATACTTAGTTGTGCAATTGCTGGGTCATAGGATAGTTCTACTTTCAACTTTTTGAGGAAACTCCATACTTATTTCCAGAATGTCTGCACCACTTTGCCTTCCACCAACAGTGTAAGAGGGTTCCCCTTTCTCAATCCTCACCAACATCCTCACCAACTACCTTTTGTTACCTGTGTTGTAAATTTTATCTATTATGACAGGTGTGTGGGGTATCTCATTGCAGTTTTGATTTGTATTTACCTCATGATGAGTGATGTTCATCTTTTCATGTGTCTGCTAGCCATCTGTATGTCTTCTTTGGAAAAATGTCTATTTCATGTCTTTGCTCATTTTAACAGGATTATTTGTTTTTTAGGTGTTGAGTTTGATAAGTTATTTATAGATTTTTGATACTAACCCTTTATCAGATATGCCATTTGCAAATCTCTTCTACCATTCTGTAGCTTGCCTTTTAATTTTGTTGATTGTTTCCTTCACTATGTAGAAGATTTTCATCTTGATGAAGTTCCAATAGTTTATTTTTGCTTTTGTTTCCCTTGCATCAGGAGACATATCTAGTTGCTACAGCCAATGTTAAACATGTGAGTGCCTGTGCTCTTCCCTAGGATTTTGATATTTTCCTGTCTCACATTTAGGTCTTTCATCTATTTTGAATTTATTTTTACATATGATGTAACAAAGTGGTCCAGTTTCATTCTTCTATACGGTGCTGTCCAGTTTCCCCAAGACTATATGTTGAAGAGACTTTTTTCCATTGGATATTCTTTCCTACTCTGTTGAAAATTAGTTTGACCATATATTTGTGGGCCCATTCCTGGGTTTTCTATTCTGTTCCATGGATCCATGTGTCTGTTTTTGTGCCAGTACCATATTATCTTGATCATTGCAGATTTTTTATATGACTTGAAGTCTAGAATTATGATGCCTTCAGCTTTCCTTTCATTTTTCAAGATTACTTTGGCTATTCAGGGTCTTTTGTGGTTCCATACCAATTTTAAGATTCTTTGTTATAGTTCTGTGAAAAATGTTGGTGGTATTTTGATAGGGATTGCATTAAATATGTTGATTGCTTTGGTTAGTATAGACATTTTAATAATATTTGTTTTTCAAATCTATGAGGATGGGATGTATTTCCATTTCTTTGTGTCATCTTCAATATCTTTCATCAGTGTTTATAGTTGTCAGAATACATCTCTTCTACATCTTTGGTTAGCTTTATTCCTTTGTATCTTATGGTTTTTAGTCAATTGTAAGTGGAATGGATTATTTGATTGCTCTTTCTACTACTTCGTTATTGGTGTATAGAAATGCAACTGATTTCTGTACATTTATTTTGTGTCCTGCAACTTTAAGGAATTTGTGTATCAGTTCTAGCAATTTTCTGGCAGAGTCTGTTGAGTTTTCTGTATAGAATATCATGTCATCTGCAAAGAGTGAATGTTTGATTTTTTCCCCTTTCTGATTTGGGTGTGTTTTATTTCCTTTTGCTGCTTGATTGAAGTGGCTAGAACTTCCATCACTATGTTAAATGACAGTGGTGAGAGTGGACATGCCTATATTGTCCCTGACCATAGATGAAGAGCTCTGTTTTTCCCCATTGAGGATGGTACTAGCTGTGGGTTTGTTTGTTTTATTTTGTTTGTTCTGTTTGTTTTGTTTTGTTATATGGCCTTTATTACATCGAAGTATGTTCCCTCTATCCCTACTTTGTTGAGAGTATTTACCATTAATTAATATTGTACTTGGCCATTTTTCCCCAACTATTGAGAGAATCAAATGTTTCTTATCCTTACTTTTATTAACATTGTGTATTAGATTGATTGATGTGCAAATATTGAACCACCCTTGTAGCTTAAGAATAAATCCCACTTTATTTTGGTGAATGATTCTTTTAATGTATTGCCGAATTTTATTCGCTAGTATTTTGTTGATAATTTTTTTATTAGTTTCAGAGGTAGAATGTAGTGATTCAAGGGCGCCTGGGTAGCGCAGTCGTTAAAGCGTCTGCCTTCAGCTCAGGGCGTGATCCCGGCGTACCGGGATCGAGTCCCACATCGGGCTCCTCCGCTATGAGCCTGCTTCTTCCTCTCCCACTCCCCCTGCTGTGTTCCCTCTCTCGCTGGCTGTCTCTCTGTTAAATAAATAAATAAAATCTTTAAAAAAAAAAAAAAGAATGTAGTGATTCAGCAGTGCATATGAAACCCAGTGCTTTTTACAAGTGCCCTCTTTAATGCCCATCACCCAATTATCCCTTTCCTGTACCCAATTCCCCTCCAGCAACCCTTATTTTGTTTCTTAGAGTTCAGCATCTCTTATGGTTTGTTTCCCTCTCAATTTTCATCTTATTTTATTTTTCCTTCCTTTCCTATATGTTCATCTGTTTTGTTAATTAAATTCCACGTATGAGTGAAATCATATATATTTGTCTTTCTCTGACTGACTAATTTTGCTTAGCATAATGCCCTCTAGTTCCATCCACGTTGTTGCAAATGGCAAGATTTCATTCTTTTTGATGGCTGAGTAATATTCCATTGTATATATAGACTATATTTTCTTTATCCATTCATCTGTCAATGGACATTTGGGCTCTTTCCATATTTTGGGCTTTCTCTAGTTTTGGAATCAGGGTAATGCTAGTCACACAGAATGAATTTTGAAGTTTTCCTTCCACTTCTATTTTTTGGTGTAGTTTGGGAAAGATAAGTATTAACTATTTAAGTTTTTGGTAGAATTCACCTATGAAGCCACGTGGCCCTAGACTTTTGTTTCTTGCAAGATTTTTGATTGCTGATTCAATTTCTTTGTTGGTTATTTGTCTATTCAAGTTTCCTATTTCTTCCTGCTTTGGTTTTGGTAATTTATATGTGTCAAAGGATTTATCCAATTCTCCCAGATTGTCCAATTATTTGACACATAAATTTTCATAATATTCTCTTGTAATTATTTGTATTTCTGTGGTGTTGGTTTTGATTTCTCCTCTCTCATTTGTCGTTTAATTGATTTGGGCCCTTTCTCTTTTCTTTTTAGTAAGTCTGGTAGGGGGTGGGATGCCCAGGTGGCTCAGTCACTTAAGTGTCTGCCTTCAGCTTGGGTCATGATCCCAGGGTCCTGGGATCGAGTCCCACATCGGGCTCCTGTTTCACCAGGAACCAACATCTCTTTCTGCTTGCGTGCCTTCTCTCTCTTCTCTCTCTCTCTCTCTGTCAAATAAATAAATAAATAAAATCTTTTAAAAAATGTCTGGTAGGGGTTTATCAATTTTATTAATTACTTTAAAGAACCAGCTCTTGGTTTCATTGATCTGTTCTACTGGGTGTAAGTTTGGCTTTTTTTTATTTGTTTGTTTTGGTTTTATTTTTTTACTTTATTATTATTATTAATTTTAGTTTCTGTATCATTTATCTCTTCTGTAATCTTATTATTTTCCTTCTTCTGATGGTTAGCCTTTGTTGTTCCTTTAGGTGTAAAGTTGTGTTGTTTATTGGAGATTTTTCTTGTTTCTTGTGGTAGGACTATATTGCTATGTATTTCCCTATTAGGATCATTTTTACTCATCCCCAAATTCTGGGACTATTGTGTTTTCATTTTCATTTGTTTCCATGTATTTTTTAAAAATTTCTTTAGTTTTCTGGTTGACACATTCATTCTTTTTTAGCATGTTGTTTAATTTCCTTGTACTGGTAGTCTTTCCAAAAGTTTTCTTGTGCTTGACTTCAAGTTTCATAGTCTTGTGGTCAGAAAATATGCATCGTATGATCTAAATATTTTTGTGTTTATTGAAGCCTGATTTGTGACCTATTATGTGATCTATTCTGGAGAATATCCCATGTACACTCACAAAGAATATTTATTCTGGTGATTTATATTGTGGTGTTTTGAATATTTCTGGTATGTCCATCTACTCCAGTTTGTCATTCAAAGCCATTGTTTTATTTTTGATTTTCTTCTTAAATGACCTGTCCATTGTTGTAAGTGAGGGTTAAAGTCCTCTACTATTATTCTATTATTATCAATGAGTTCCTTCATGTTTGTTTTTAATTATTTTATGTACCTGGGATCTCCCAAGTTGGGCACATAAATATTTAAAATTGTTAGATCTTCTTGTCAGATAGACACTTTTATTATGATAGAGTGCCCTTCTTTGTGTCTTGTTACACTCTGGTTTAAAATATAATTTGTCTGAACTTGTTTTGGGTGGCTCAATTGGTTAAGCATCTGATGGTTATCTCACTTCGGGACTTGATATCCTAGTCATGAGTTCAAGCTCTGTCCCCCTTTAAAAAAAAATTAGTTTGTTACCCTGGCTTTCTTTCTTTCTTTTTCTTCTTTTTAAAAAAATTAATAATTTTTAAAGATTTTATTTATTTATTTATTTATTTATTTATTTATTTATTTATTTGAAAGAGAGAGAGCATCAACATGGGGAGAGGCAGAGGGAGAGTGATAAGCAGACTCCCTGTTGAGCAGGGAGCTTGATGCAGGACTAGATCCCAGGATCCTGAGACCGTGTCCTAAGCCAAAGTCAGATGTTTTACTGACTGAGCCAGCTGGGTGCCCCTGGCTTTCTTTTGACAGCCATTTGTATGATAAATGCATTTCCAACACCTTATATTAGATCTGCAGGTTTCCTTAGGGCTCTCGTAGACAGCATATTGATGGGTCCTGTTTTATATCTATTCTGACCACCCATCTTACTTTGGATCTTTTACTAAGTTGTCATCAACATATCAAATTGTGGATTGTTGAAAATATGTGACTTGACCATTGTTACTCTGAACTGCATTTCTGACAATTTGGTTATATCCATATCCATTAGTTTTGTGGTAGAGGCCACAGTCTCTGTTTCTTTTCTTTGTTGGGGATTCCTTCTTGTCATTCTGATGAGGAGCAGTTGTGGGGATGTACAGTGCTGAAATTATTGACCAGGACCCAGGCAGTGTGCACTTGTTTTATAGGGACGTTAGGGATGTGGGCTTCTTGATTTTTCAGCCTGCCTTCTGGCGGAGGGGCCTGCCACACTGAAACTCAGGCAACCCTGTTTGGGTAGAGTTGCCCTGTTCCATGTGGGGGCAGGGAATGGGCACAATACAAAGTGGTATCCAGGCTTTTGTTCTCTGGCAGCTTTCCCTGGCAGTTTTCTGTGACTCTTCTGAGAGTCAGAGCCATAGTGGCCATATCGTAGCCTCTGTCTCAGAACAGAAAGATCACTGTCTGCTCTCCACTGAGCTCTCCCGGCCAATTTTACTCTGTTTCTGTTGGTGCTGCTAAAAACCCCGCAGTGTCCCTGGTTGTGTGCCCCACAGCCACTCTCCCAGTCCTCGCTCCCAGGGCTGCACCTCTCTCTCCTTTGTGCTTCTAACAACACCAGCCGCCCTCGTTTCTCGCATGCCCTCCTGAGCTCCTCATTTCAGTGTGGTTTGCGTGCACTCTGGAGCTCTGGTTTTCAGTCTGGTCGTGCATGTGCTCCCGAGCTCCCAGTCTCAGTCTGCTTTCTTGGTGTTTACCAGTCCACAGGTCTGGCCCACTCCCTAGTGCAGGTGGCTACCTCTTCCTGGCACCCAAGCACAGCGGCTCCGTCTCCTTTCTGTTTATCTGCCTGTATCTATGCACAGATTCATGGCTCCCACTCCTTACCTCATTACTCAGCACCGGAGATGTTCATTTGTAGAGATCCAGATGTATCTACCTAAGTCTGGGGCTGATTTTGTGGGTGTTCAGGATGATCTGGTATATATCCAGCTTGATTCAGGGGACTAGCTGAAAAAAGGACCCCTACTCCTCCACTGTCTTTTTTACGATCACTGATAGAGAATTTAAAGTAATGATAATAAAGTTCTCTCAGGACTTGAGAAGAGTGGAGGGCATTGGTGAGACCTTAAAACAGATATAAAAGACAACCAATCAGGGACAAAGTACAAAATTATTGAAATTAAAAATACATGTGATGGAATAAATAGCAGGCTAGAGTAAGCAGAGGAAAGAATGACATGGAAGATGGAATAATTAAAAGTAATCAAGATCAAGAATTAATAAGAATTGGATTATGCAAATGGGAATAGAGTAAGGACAGTCATTTACTCCATCAAGCATAATAACATTCACATTATAAGGATCTCAGAAGAAAGAAAGAAAAGTGTGCAGAAAATTTATTTGAAACAATAATAGCTGAAAATCTCTAATCTGAGGAATAGGACAGATGTTCATATCCAGGAGGAGCAGAAATCTCCCAACAAAATCATTCTAAGGAGGTCTAACCAAGACATTTAGTAATTAAAATGGCAAAAATGAGAAATAAAGAAAAAAATAAAATCAGCAAGAGAAAAGAAGACAGTCAATATAAGGAAAAGCCTATAAGACATCAGAGGATTTTTTACCAACAACCTTGCAGGCCAGAGGAGAGTGGCATGATAAGTTCACAGAGTTGAAAGGGAAAAATCTGCAGCAAAGAAAAATCTACCCAGCAAGGCTATATTTGAGAATATAAAGAGAGAGAGAGAGTTTCTCGGACAAACAAAAACTAAAAGAATCATGACAACTATGTGAACCCTAGAAGGAAGGTTAAAGGGGACACTTTGAGTGGAAAGGATAAATCAAAGTAAAAGTATGAAAAGCAGGAAACATAAATGCAGTAAAAATAAGTATGTCTGTCAAAATAATTCAAGGGATTCACAAAATAAAATCTTTTAAATTATGACACCATATACACAAAATATGGTTGGGGAAGAGGAGTAAAGAATGGATTCAAATATAAGTGACCATCAAATTCATATAGTGTCCTTTATACCTGAGATGTTATATACATAAACAATGGTAACCACAAATCAAAAGCCAGCAATAGATATGTGAACTATAAAGAGAAAGAAAACTGAAACATTACTAAAGAAATTCAGCAAACCAAAAAAGAAAACAAGATAAAGGATCAGAGAAAAACTAAAAAAAAAAAAAAAAAAAAAAAAAAAAAAAAAAAAAAAAAAAAAAAAAAAAAAAAAAAAGGTAACAAAATGGTAATAAATAAAATCAAACTATCAAAAATTACTTTGAATATACATGGGCTAAATATTCCAATAAAAAATACAAGGTGTCAGAATCTATAAGGAAAAAAGTACCAAAACAAACAAACAAAAAATAAACATAGCACCAGCCTATATACTGACTACAAGAGAATCAATTCAGACCTAAAGGCATTTGCAGAATGAGAATGAGGGGATAGAGAAACATTAATCATGTAAATGGATGACCAAAGAAAGCTGTAGTAGCAATACTTAGACAAAATAGACTTTAAAACAAAGATTGCAACAGGAACAAAGAAGAATACTACATAATAATAAAAGATAAAATCCATCAAGAAAGTATAATAATAGTAAATAACTATGCAGCTAGTACAGTAGCACCAAAATATATTAAAAATAATAGCAAACATAAAGAAACTAATCAATAGTAATACAATAATAGTAGGGGACTTTAACATCCCACTTACATCAATGGACAGAACATCTAAACGGGAAATAAACAAGGAAAAAGTGCATTTGAATGATACACTGAACCAGATGAATTTAACAGATATATTCAAAAGATTCAATTCTAAAACAGAATATACATTCTTTTCAAGCACACATGGAACATTATCCAGAGTAGATCATATATTAGACCATAAAACAAGTCCCAATTAAAAAAAAAAATCGGAGTCATACCATGTATATTTTCTGACCATAATGGTATGAAGTTGGAAATAAACCATAATAAAAAATATGAAAAGAGCACAAATACATGGAAGTTGAATAACATGCTACTACACAATGAATGGGTCAACCATGAAATCAAGAAGAAATAAAAAAATACATGGAAACCAATAAAAATGAAAATAAAATGGTCCAAAATTTTGGGATGCAGCCAAAGTTGTTCTAAAATGGAAGTTTATTGCAATACAGGACTACCTCAAGAAACAAGAGAAAGCCCAAATAAACAACATAACCTTACATCCAAATGAATTTTTTTTAAAAAAGAAAAAGATAAAGGAAAATAGCAGAAGAAAGTAAATAGTAAAGATTAGAGCAGAAATTATATAAGAAACATATATAAGAAACATAGCAGAGATCAGTGAAACCAGATGTTGGTTCCTTTGAATAGAATAACAGAATTGATAAACAATCAGATTCTACAATAAAGTAGTCACACTCAACAATAAAATAAAAACAAACAAAATAAGAGAAGACTCAAACAAAAGCACAAATGAGAAAAAAGAAATAGCAACCGACATTATGGAAATACAAACAACTGTAAGACAATATGGTGAAAAATTATTTGGCACCAAATTGGATAACCTACAAGGAATGGATAAATTCCTAGAAAAACACAAACTACTAAATTAAAAAATGGAAAAAAAGAAAGAAAATGAATAGGCTGATTACCAGCAATGAGATTGGATCACTACTCTAAAAACTCTCAACAAACAAAATTACAGAACCAGATGGCCTCATGAACAAATTTTACCAAACATTTAAAGAAGGGTTAATACCTATCTTTCTCAAAGTATTTCAAAAAAGAGAAGAGGAAATATTTCCAAATTAATTATATGAGGACAATATTATCTGATACCAAATCCAGATAAAAATGCCAAAGAAAAATATAACTACAGGACCATATTGCTGATGAACATAGATGCAAAAATCCTCAACAAAATACTAGCAAACAGAGCCCAACAATATATTTTAAAAAAACATCCACCATGGCCCGAGGGGAGTTAAGATGGCAGAGGAGTAGGGGACCCCTTTTTCAGCCGGTCCCCTGAGTTGAGCTGGATAGGTAACAGACCAGCCTAAATAACCACGGAATCAGCCTGAGACGCAGGAAGATACATCTGGATCTCTACAAATGAACATCTCCAGCGCTGAGTATTGAGGTACCAAGAGGGGAGCTGTAAACCAAATGGGGGGATAAAGGAAGGGGGGAGGGAGCCGCCGCGTTTGGGCGCCAGGAAGCGGCAGCCACCTGCGGGGGAGCCGGCGGACTCACGGAGGGCACCCGCGAGAGAGCGGACTGAGACCCGTGAGCAGTGAACGCGGTGCGGGGCGGCCGGTGGCTGGCGGCATTAGAAACACAAGGGACAGAGACTCGCCAACCCTGGAAGTGAGGGCAGGGACGAACATAAATAAATAAATAAAATCTTTAAAGAAGAAGCCCACATCCCTAAGATCCCTATAAAACAAGGGGCACGGCCTGGGACCCAGTCAATAATTTGGGCTCTGGAAACCCCGCAACCTCTCTTCATCAGAATGACAAGAAGGAGAAGCCCCCCCCAGCAAAGAAAAGACAGTGATTCTGTGGCCTCTGCCACAGAAATAATGGATATGGATGTAACCAAATTATCAGAAATGGAATTCAGAGTAACGATGGTCAAAATGATGAGTAGAATTGAAAAAACTATTAACGAAAAGGTTACTGAGAATATAGAATCCCTAAGGACAGAAATGAGAGCGAATCTGACAGAAATTAAAAATTCTATGAGCCAAATGCAGGCAAAACTAGAGGCTCTGACGGCCAGGGTCGCAGAAGCAGAGGAACGGGTTAGTGAATTGGAGGATGGGTTAATAGAGGAAAAAATGAAAATAGAAGATGGTCTTAAAAAAATCCACGCCCACGAATGTAGGTTACGGGAGATTACTGACTCAATGAAACGATCCAATGTTAGAATCATCGGCATCCCCGAGGGGGTGGAGAAAAACAGAGGTCTAGAAGAGATATTTGAACAAATTGTAGCTGAAAACTTCCCTAATCTAGCAAGGGAAACAAACATTCGTGTCCAAGAGGCAGAGAGGACCCCTCCCAAGCTCAACCACGACAAACCTACGCCACGTCACGTCATAGTGCAATTCGCAAATATTAGATGCAAGGATACAGTATTGAAAGCGGCCAGGGCAAAGAAATTTCTCACGTACCAAGGCAAAAGCATCAGAATTACGTCAGACCTGTCTACACAGACCTGGAATGAGAGAAAGGGTTGGGGGAGCATATTTAAAGCTCTTTCAGAGAAAAACATGCAGCCAAGGATCCTTTATCCAGCAAGGCTGTCATTCAGAATTGATGGAGAAATAAAGACATTTCAGAATCGCCAGTCACTAACCAATTTTGTAACCACGAAACCAGCCCTACAGGAGATATTACGGGGGGTTCTATAAAAGTAAAAAGGCCCCAAGAGTGATACAGAACAGAAAGTCACAGCCAATACAAACAAAGACTTTACTGGCAACATGGCAACATTAAAATCATATCTCTCAGTAATCAGTCTTAATGTAAATGGTTTGAACCATCCCATAAAACGCCACAGGGTTGCAGATTGGATAAAAAGAAATGACCCATCCATTTGCTGTCTACAAGAGACTCATTTCGAACCCAAAGATGCATTCAGACTGAGAGTAAGGGGATGGAGTACCATCTTTCACGCAAATGGACCTCAAAAGAAAGCTGGGGTAGCAATTCTCATATCAGATAAATTGGATTTTAAACTACAGACTATAGTTAGAGATGCAGAAGGGCACTATATTATTCTTAAGGGAAGTATTCAACAAGTGGATATGACAATTATAAATATATATGCCCCCAACAGGGGAGCAGCAAGATACACAAGCCAACTCTTAACCAGAATAAAGAGACATATAAATAAAAATACATTAATAGTAGGGGACCTCAACACTCCACTCTCAGAAATAGACAGAACACCCTGGCAAAAACTAAGCAAAGAATCAAAGGCTTTGAATGCCATACTCGACGAGTTGGACCTCATAGATATATATAGAACACTACACCCCAGAACCAAAGAATACTCATTCTATTCTAATGCCCATGGAACATTCTCAAGAATAGACCATGTTCTGGGACACAAAACAGGTCTCAACCGATACCAAAAGATTGAAATTATCCCCTGCATATTCTCAGACCACAACGCTCTGAAATTGGAACTCAACCACAAGGAAAAATTTGGAAGAAACTCAAACACTTGGAGACTAAGAACCATCCTGCTCAGGAATGACTCGATAAACCAGGAAATCAAAAATCAAATTAAACAATTTATGGAGACCAATGAGAATGAAAATACAACAGTCCAAAACCTATGGGATACTGCAAAGGCAGTCCTAAGGGGGAAATACATAGCCATCCAAGCCTCACTCAAAAGAATAGAAAAATCTAAAATGCAGTTTTTATATTCTCACCTCAAGAAGCTGGAACAGCAACAGAGGGACAGGCCTAATCCACGCACGAGGAAGCAGTTGACCAAAATTAGAGCTGAAATCAATCAAGCAGAAACCAGAAGTACAGTAGAGCAGATCAACAGGACTAGAAGCTGGTTCTTTGAGAGAATCAATAAAATTGACAGACCACTGGCAAGACTTATCCAAAAGAAAAGAGAAAGGACCCAGATTATTAAAATTATGAATGAAAAAGGAGAGGTCACGACGAACACCATTGAAATTGGAAGGATTATTAGAAATTTTTATCAACAGCTATATGCCAATAAACTAAGCAATCTGGAAGAGATGGAATCCTTCCTGGAAACCTATAAACTACCAAGATTGAAACCGGAAGAAATTGATTCCTTAAACAGGCCAATTAATTATGAAGAAATTGAGTCAGTGATAAACAACCTTCCAAATAACAAAACTCCAGGCCCGGACGGTTTTCCTGGGGAATTCTACCAAACATTCAAAGAAGAAATAATACCTATTCTCCTAAAGCTATTTCAAAAAATAGAAACAGAAGGAAAGCTACCAAACTCATTCTATGAGGCCAATATTACCTTGATCCCCAAACCAGGCAAAGACCCCCTCAAAAAGGAGAATTACAGACCGATTTCCCTAATGAATATGGACGCCAAAATCCTCAACAAGATACTTGCTAATAGAATCCAACAGTACATTAAAAGGATTATCCATCACGATCAAGTGGGATTCATACCTGGGATGCAAGCGTGGTTCAATATTCGCAAATCAATCAGCGTGATACATCATATCAACAAGAAAAGACTCAGGAACCATATGATCCTCTCAATCGATGCCGAAAAAGCATTTGACAAAATACAGCATCCTTTCCTGATTAAAACCCTTCAGAGTGTAGGAATAGAAGGTACATTTCTCAATCTCATAAAAGCCATCTATGAAAAGCCTACTGCAAATATTATTCTCAATGGGGAAAAGCTGGAAGCCTTTCCCTTAAGATCAGGAACACGACAAGGATGCCCACTCTCGCCACTATTATTCAACATAGTACTAGAAGTCCTTGCAACAGCAATCAGACGACAAAAAGGGATCAAAGGTATTCAAATTGGCAAAGAAGAAGTCAAAATGTCTCTCTTTGCAGATGACATGATACTCTATATGGAAAACCCAAAAGAAGCCACTCCCAAACTATTAGAAGTTATAGAGCAATTCAGTAACGTGGCAGGATACAAAATAAATGCTCAGAAATCAGTTGCATTTCTATACACGAATAACGAGACCGAAGAAAGAGAAATTAGGGAATCCATCCCATTTACAATAGCACCAAAAACCATACGTTACCTTGGAATTAACTTAACCAGAGACGTAAAGGACCTATATTCTAGAAACTATAAATCACTCTTGAAAGACATTGAGGAAGACATAAAAAGATGGAAAGATATTCCATGCTCATGAATCGGAAGAATTAACATAGTTAAAATGTCCATGCTACCCAGAGCAATCTACACTTTCAATGCTATCCCGATCAAAATACCAAGGACATTTTTCAAAGAACTGGAACAAATAGTCCTTAAATTTGTATGGAAACAGAAAAGGCCCCGAATCTCCAAGGAACTGTTGAAAAGGAAAAACAAAGCTGGGGGCATCACAATGCCGGATTTCGAGCTGTACTACAAAGCTGTGATCACAAAGACAGCATGGTACTGGCACAAAAACAGACACATAGACCAATGGAACAGAATAGAGAGCCCAGAAATGGACCCTCGGCTCTTTGGGCAACTAATATTTGATAAAGCAGGAAAAAACATCCGGTGGGAAAAAGACAGTCTCTTCAATAAATGGTGCTGGGAAAATTGGACAGCTACATGCAAAAGAATGAAACTTGACCACTATCTCACACCATACACAAAAATAAACTTCAAATGGATGAAAGACCTCGATGTGAGACAGCAATCCATCAAAATTCTAGAGGAGAACATAGGCAGCAACCTCTACGACATCGGCCAAAGCAACCTTTTTCATGATACATCCCCAAAGGCAAGAGAAACAAAAGATAAAATGAATTTATGGGACTTCATCAAGATTAAAAGTTTCTGCACAGCCAAGGAAACAGTCAGACAAACTAAGAGGCAGCCCACGGAATGGGAGAAGATATTTTCAAATGACACTACAGATAAAGGACTGGTATCCAAGATCTACAAAGAACTTCTCAAACTCAATACACAAGAAACAAATAAACAAATCAAAAAATGGGCAGAAGATATGAACAGAAACTTTTCCAATGAAGACATACAAATGACACATAGCAGACACATGAAAAAATGTTCAAAATCATTAGCCATCAAGGAAATTCAAATCAAAACCACACTAAGATACCACCTTATGCCAGTTAGAATGGCAAAAATTGACAAGGCAAGAAACAACAATTGTTGGAGAGGATGTGGAGAAAGGGGATCCCTCCTACATTGTTGGTGGGAATGCAAGTTGGTACAGCCACTCTGGGAAACAGTGTGGAGGTCCCTTAAAAAGTTAAAAATTGAGCTACCCTATGATCCAGCCATTGCACTACTGGGTGTTCACCCCAAAGATACAGACGTAGTAAAGAAAAGGGCCATATGCACCCCAATGTTCATAGAAGCAATGTCCACAATAGCTAAATCGTGGAAGGAGCCGAGATGCCCTTCAACAGATGACTGGATTAAGAAGTTGTGGTCCATATATACAATGGAATATTACTCAGCTCTCAGAAAGAACGAATTCTCAACATTTGCTACAACATGGATGGCACTGGAGGAGATAATGCTAAGTGAAATAATTCAAGCAGAGAAAGACAATTATTGTATCATTTCTCTCATCTATGGAACATAAAAACTAGGAAGATCGGTAGGAGAAGAAAGGGATAAAGAAAGGGGGGTAATCAGAAGGCAGAATGAAACATGAGAGACTATGGACTATGAGAAACAAACTGAGGGCCTCAGAGGGGAGGGGGTGGGGGAATGGGATAGACCGGTGATGGGTAGTAAGGAGGGCACGTCATCGAGCCTTACATCGGAAACCGGGGATGTACTGTATGGTGACTAACATAATATAATAAAAAATCATTATTAAAAAAAAATCCACCATGATTAAATGCAATTTATTTCTGGGATTCAAGGATGGGACAATGTTTCCAAATCAATCAATATGATACATCACATCAATAAGATAAAGGATTTTAAATTATGTGATAATTTCAATAGATGCAGAAAAAGCATCTGACAAAGGACAGCATGCATTCATGATAAAAAAATTCTCAAAAAAGTAGACTCAAAGGGAAAATACCTCAACATAATAAAAGCCATATGAAAAATACGTAGCAGACATCATATTCAACTGGGGAAAAGTGTGTTTTTCACCTAAGCTCAAAAACAAGTCAAGGATGTCCACACTCACCACTTTTATTCAACATAATACTGGAAATCTTAGCCACAGCAATTAGACAGCAACAACAAAAATAAATGGCATTCAAATTGGTAAAGAAAATGCCATTTCACTATGTAGAAAACCCTAAAGACTCCACCAAAAATTATTAGAACTGTATACCATTTCTTCTTTATCCATTAATCATTGAAAGGAAACTAGAGCTGTTTCCATAATTTGGCTATCATAGATAATACTGCTATAAACATCAGGGTTCATGTATCCTTTGAATTAGTATTTTTGTACACTTTGTGTAAATACCCAGTAGTGCAATTGTTAAATTATAGGTAGTTCTATTTCGTAAATTTTGAGTAACCCCCATACTGTTTTTCCAAGTGGTTACACCAGTTTGCATTCCCAGCAAGAGTATAAGAGGATACCTCTTTCTGTACATCCTTGACAACATTTGTTGTTTCTCATGTTGTTTTTAGTCATTCTGATGAGTGATATATCATTGTAGTTTTGATTAGCATTTCCCCAATGATAGGTGATGTTGAGCAACTTCTCATGTGTCTGTTGCTTTTCTTTGGAAAATTGTTAATTCAAGCCTTGTGCTCATTTTAAATTTGGATTATTCATTTTTCAACTGCAGGTTTTTCCTATATGACCTTTATTATATTGAGGTATGTTCCCTCAAACTACTTTGCTGATGTTTGTTTCATGAATGAATGTTGCACTTTGTTAGATGCTTTTTCTGCATCTATTGCAATGATCATATGATTCTTTTCCTTCCCTTTAATAATGTGGTGTATCACAGTGATTAATAAGGGTAAGTTGAACCACCATTACTTGGGTATTTTCTCTTTTCTTTTAGATAAGTGTGCCTAAAGGTTTATCAATTGTACTAATTTTTTTCAAAGAACCAGAACCTGGTTTCATTGATGTGTTCTATCATTTTTGTAGTTTCTATGTCACTTATTTCTGCTGTAATCTTTATTATTTTCTTCCTTCTGCTGGCTTTAGGCTGCATTTGTTGTTCTTTTTCTAGCTTCTTTAGGTGTAAGGTTTGATTGTTTATTTGAGATTTTTCTTGCTTCTTGAGGTTGGCCAGTATTGCTATATAATTACCTCATTGGACCACTTTTGCTGCATCCCACAGATTTGGTACCATATTTTTTTAAAATTGTCATTTGTTTCCATGTATTTTTTAATTTCTTCTTTGATTTCCTGGTTGACCCATTCATTGTTTACAAGCATGTTGTTTAACCTCTATGTATTAGTGGTCTTTCCATAGATTTTCTTATGGAGGGCTTGGTTTTTTTGTTTGTTTGTTTGTTTGTTTTGTTTGTCTTTTTTGTTTTGTTTTGTTTAATTTCAGATGTAGAATTTAGTGATTCATCAGTTGCATATAATGCCCAGTGCTCATTAAGTCAAGTGCCCTCCTTAGTGCCCATCACCCAATTATCCCTTCCCCCCACCACCACCCCTCCAACCACCCTGTTTGTTTCTTAGAGTTCAGTGTCTCTTATGGTTGGCCTCCCTCTCAATTTTCATCTTATTTTATTTTTCGCCTCCCCTATGTTCATTTGTTTTGTTTCTTAATTTCCACATATGAGTGAAATCATTCCCATGCAGTTTTTAAAAGTAATAAAAAATTCCATATACCCATTTATCTACTTTAGTGCACATATCTCTAGATGGATATGATAAAACTATAATAGAATACTACAACGAGGATAATGCCACTGATACAGTCAAAATCAGAACAAGTCTATCACTGAGTGAGACTTCATATTGGCAATCTCCTCCTCAAGTTGGCAATCATTAATCTGTTTTCCACTTCCTCATTTTGTCATTTCCACAATGTTATACAAGTAGAATCATAGAGAGCATAACCTTTTCAGATTGGCCTTTTTCATTTACCATAATTCTCTGGAGATTCATTCAAGTTGCTATGTATATTAGCAGTTTATTCTTTCTTATTGTTGAGTACTATTCATAGCATGGATGTATCATACTTTATTTTTTATTATTTTTTAAGATTTATTTTTATTTATTTATTTGACACACAGAGAGAAAGAGAGCACAAGCAGGGGGAGAAGCAGACAGAGGGAGAGGGAGAACGAGGCTTCCTGCTGAGCAAGGAGTCTGATGAAGGACTCAATCCCAGGACCCTGAGATCATGACCAGAGCTGAAGGCAGATGCTTAATGGACTGAGTCGCCCCGGTGCCCCCAGATGTACCGTACTTTAATCATTTATCTGTTGAAGGACTCCTGAGTGGTTTCCAGTTTTTGGCTGTTTTGTTTTGTTTTGTTTTGTTTTGTTTTTTTCTTTCAGTTTTTGGATATTATAAATAAAGTTGCTATGGAATTCATGTACAGATTTTTTGTGAACATAAATTTTCATTTTTCTGGGACAAATGCTCATTATTACAATTCTTAGGTTATTTGGTAGTTCCATGCTTTTTGTTTTTGTTTTTGGTTTTGTTTGTTTGTTTGTTTTTTAAAACACTGCCAAACTGTTTTTCAGAGTGGTTGTACTGTTTTACATTATCACTAGCAATGTTTGATCCACTTTCTCTGCATCCTCACGAGCATTTGGTGTTGCTATTATTTTTTTTTTTTACCATTACATCTATAGATCAATTGTGGAGAATTGACATCTTTATTATGCTGAGTTTTCCTATCCATTAATACAGTATGTCTCTCTATTTATTTAGATCATCTTTATTTTATCAGCATTTTGTAGTTTTCAGTATGCAAGTCTTTTTTTTTTAATTTTTAACATATAATGTATTATTTGTTTCCTGGGTACAGGTCTGTGATTCATCTGTCTTACACAATACGCAGCACTCACCACAACATATACCTTCCCCTATGTCCATCACCCAGCCACCTCATCCCTGTGACCCCCCCTCCATTCCAGCAACCCTCAGTTTGTTTCTGTCTTGCTTTTGACATCCATTTGCAGGATAAATGTTTCTCCATACCCTCACTTTCAATCTGCAAGTGTCCTCTGGTCTAAAATGAGTTTCTTGGGGCACCTGGGTAGCTCAGTCAATTTAATGATGTGATTTTTTGCTTTTGTCTATTTTGATCATCCAATGTATCATGTTAGATGTTTTTATAAAAATACACTTAGATTATGGAACACATTATTTTTGGAACTTTAAGGTGAAAAGAATTGTAATTAACTTTCACTAACCTTTATTGTTCTTCCCACTAAAACATCAGAACATCATTTTATGAGTTTTATAATATACAGATAATTGAATACATGATTACTGCATTAAACCACAAAGTAATGTAAAATTATGTAAGAAACAATAATCTAATTTAACTAGATAGTGGTTTGCCTGATCATAATTTTAAATATATAGTTTTATAAGATTTTCGTTTCACCATACATTTTAAGAGAAAGAGTGAGATAATTACTTGAAAGAAAGCTCTTTTAAGACTGAAGAATTTGGAACTTAGAAGTGAGGAGTAGTTGCATATTTGAATAGTTTTTCCTGTATTGATATGAAGGTACACATGACTACACGTGAGACTTTATCAGGCAAAGGGTTTCTAAAATGATCTTTTACCCCAGGATCCAGTGCATAATTTCTTCATCACCAGGATTAAATATCCACATGAATATTATTCATTATCATTTACTCTTGAAAGTCATATGAATTATCCACAGAAATAATAATAACATTTGTGGGGAAACTATGTGTGAAATGCTCATTACTTATAGAAAACTCTAAGTATCTGACGAGCAAAACATATCTAAAAAATACCAAATACTTTAGGAGAATCCAATTTCATTATTCAACACAGAACTGATATATACTTATGTCTGTAATATTTGGTGTCTCTACACCAATGTTTACTTTTTTTTTACAGAGAGAACAAGAGTGTGTGAGTGGGGGAGGGGCATAGGGAGAGGGAGACAGAGAGAATCTTAAGCAGGCTCCATGCCCAATGTGGAGCCTGACACAGGACATGATCTCATGACCCTGAGATCATAACCTGAGCTGAAATCAAGAGTCAGACACTTAACTGACTGAGCCACCCAGGTGTCCCATGGCTTACCATTTTTTTTTTAATAAAGTTACACACATTTTTGTTTTGTTCTAGGGATCAGAGTACTGAAACCTAAAGGAACTTGTAGAGGTGGAGCAAAATCAATTGGATTAGTTGTATTCCACTAGAAATCCATCACCAAAAGTGATAGTAAACCATTAATAATCAGCCTTTTCTTTTCCAACCAATTTAACCTCAAGGAGACTATACAAAAATATGTTGAAAAAGTGACAATATCCATCTAGTTATTTCACATCATGTAGTGCAGCCAAATCAACATCAGTTCACTTCTTGATGAGCCACGGAAAGAAACTGCACCAGGTGAGTTGCTGCACAATGTAAACTTTATTTGCAGGAAGTAAAGACATCACTGGGAATAACTTCTAAATCCATGACTCTGCAAGCACGGGTGAATGGGTTCCTTTTATTTAGGGTTATGATATATATTTAGATAAGGAAGCCTTATCATTGTATGCAGAGTTAGGCATAAGGCCATACATGCACCTTAAGGAAACATGTATATACATACATTGTATGTTATGCAAATGAGACTTGTGCTTGTCCTTAGATGAACATTTTAGTTTTATAATAAGGTAAAGGTAAAGTTGCCATTCATTTTACAGGTTGCTCCATGCTCCATCTACACAGGTGTGCATTGGGGTTTATGCTCAAACTGGTCTGGATTGTGAATCCACTGGAGGTCTTGTAAAGGCAGCCACTAGAGCTTGGGGGGGGGAAGTGTCACTATCCATTTAACTGAGTTAAAAGATAAGCTGGAAGGAAGAGCTTAAGGAAAAATACAGGACAAAGGTCAGTTGGCACAAGTGGGTGAGCAATTAAGGTCTGGTCTTGAGGTCTAACTGGTGACAGTAGCAAAAATCAAGCAAGACAAATATAATTTGATCAATTTAGGTCTACTGGTTTCACTATTTTTCCACAATTCTTTATGTAATATGAACAACAAAGTACATTACAAATAGTGAAATAGTTTCCATATTATATGCTTTTCCTTTTATTTCTACAGAAATTTTAAGACTGAAACATTTGGAGAGCCACGCTATCATTGTGTTTATTCTTCTGGGTCTGCTTCAATAGAATTCAACTGATTTTTGTCTCTGCTTATCACCATAATGTTCATTTTCACAGTGACTGGAGATAGTCTCCTAATTCTGCAGATCCTGGGAGAGGCAATCTTCATACCCCTAGGTAATTTATTCCTTTGGCAGCTGTTTCTCATTGACATCCTCTTCACATTTGCCATTGTCCCCATTGTGATGACTAATTACCTTCTAGATAAGAACATCATATCTATATCTCACTGTAGCACATAGATCTTCATGGGGTTGGCCATGGGTGGGACTAAGTATATTCTCTTGGGCCTCATGTCCTGTGATGGATATGTTGCCATCTACAATACATTACATTTACATTATCCACTCCTCATGAACAGATCTGTGGGCAGGTGGCTGCTACCTTATGGACCAGTGACACTTCTGATGCCTGGATACATACTATCTACACCATGAGATTGTCCTTTTGTGGATCCAGATAAATCTATCTTTCTATCGTGAACTTCCTAGTGTATTTCACCTCTCTTGTGAGGATACCTTGACCTATGAGACTGGGGTTTTGATCAGCACCACCATTCTGTTTCTGATTCCATTCTCAGTCTTCCTTGCCACCTATACACTCATTCTGGTCCTCATATGCAAACAGCTTCTGCTGAGAGCTGAAAAAGCATTCTCTACATGCTCATCTCATTTGACAGTAGTCAACTTATATTATGGTGCCAACATTTTTATGTACATGTTCCAAATTCTTCCCTTATTTTGGGTCAAGATAAAGTCGTGGTCTATCTTCTCCACCATTTTGATACCTATGCTCAACCCCATGATTTATAGTCTTTCAAATAAGGATGCAATGGGAGCCCTGAAAAAAATGTTATAAAAGTGTCCATTATATTCTAAAATGTGACTATAAAGGCACAGCAGATATTCTGTTTTACTGAGTATAATTTTTGTTTACAATATGGGATGCATTTTGGACTATCTGATAACAATCAATTATTCGTCTATTAGATAATATGTTGCATTATATTGCTTAATAGCAACTAAGTTTATTCTCAAATAGATAGATCTAAATACAGACATGTTGTGGCTCCTGGGTGGCTCAGTCAGTTAAGTCTCTGCCTTCATTCCAGGTCATGATCCTGGGGTCATGGGTTTGAGCCCTGCATCATGTTCTCTGCTCAGTGGGGAGCCTCCTTCTCCCTCTCCTTCTGCCTTCTGCCTTCTGCTCTGCCTACTTGTGCTCTCTCTCTGTCAAAGAAATAAGTAAATAAAATATTTAAATAAATAAATAAATAGACATGGTATAAAACAGCTATGCCTTGCTAATTGCACTGAGGATATAATTCAAAATAATAAATTGCAAAATTAGAGCAATAATTATGGAAGAACTCTGGAACCCATAATTACTCACCAGATAATGATCAGAAGCATGAATCTTGGACTCCTATGTGAAGGGACAGAAAACAAGGTACAGGGGATGTAACATTTACCCCACTCTTTTGAGCCCCAGCTTGGCATCATTTAGAATCATATTATGCCACTAAAAACTAACACTTTGGGGATGCTACCTTAGAAATCTGGTACTTCTCAGCAATATCTTTTTGGTGGCTCAGAAATCAACCTTTGAGAATCTGTAAACAGGATTAGAATCCCTGAGACCTTGCATCTTCTCAAGTGAATCAGAGTCCTCAGGAACTTTTTCATTAACGTTAGCATTGATTGTTGTAGTTTTTTTTTCTCGCTAAATTGATAACGTGAATTGAAAAATGATCACAAGTTTGTCTAATAACTTTTCAGTTGAAAATTTCAGGTAAGCCCAAAATTCATCAGCATTCTGTCTTAGTTTAATGCTATTTTAGAATGTAAAAGTGAGGGGGAGGAGTCCAAGGTGGCAGAGAAGGAGGAGGCTTAAATTTCATCTGGTCCCAGGAATTCAGCTAGATAGCTACCAGACCATTCTGAACACCTACAAACTCAACTGGAGAATGATGAAAAAAATAACAGCAGCTGAATAAACAGAAGAGTGACCACTTTCTGCAAGGAATCCAGTCTAAAACAGGTATTGAGCTCCAGTTCAGCATTCCAAGATGGTGGAGGATCAGGAGACCTAAAGTTTGTCTGGTCTCAGGAATTCAGTGAGAGAGCTACCAAACCATTCTGAATACCTGTGAATGCAACCAGAGAATGAAGAAAAGAGTAGCAGAAAATCTATGAACAGAAAAGCGACCACTTTCTGCAAGGAGGAGAAAAGATGGCAGAGGAGCAGGAGAGCCTTTATCAGCTGGTCCCGAGTCGAACTGGATAACTACCAGACCATCCTGAAAACCCACGGAATCAGCCTGAGACACAGGAAGATACACCTGGATCTCTACAAACGAACATCTCCAGCGCTGAGTATTGAGGTATGAAATGGGGAGCCGTGAATCTGAACACAGATATTGGAAAATAAACGGAAGGTGGAGGGAGCCTCCATGCTTGGGCGCCAGGAAGCAGTAGCCACTTGTGCTGGGGAGAGGGCCAGACTCATGGACCGGTACCTGCGAGAGAGCAGACTGACACCATGAGCCTCGGAACACGTGTGACCAGACTGAAAACCAGAGCTCCAGAGCACTCACTGGAACCAGACAAAAACCTGGTGCTCGGTAGCACGTGCATGTACAAACTGAAAACCAGAGCTCCGGAGCACACACTCAAACTAGACTGAAACCAAAAGCTTGGGAGTGCATGTGCAAACAGACTGAAAACCATCACTCCAGAGCACACGCTAATCATACAGAAACAGGGAGCTTGGGAGCGTGCCTGGGAACCGGGGGCAGCTGGCGGTGTTAGAAGCACAAAGGACAGAGACATGCCAGCCCTGAAAGTGAGGGCTGGGACACAGGCTATGGGGTGCGCATCCCAGGACGCTACAGGGTTTTTAGCAACACCGACAGAAACAGATTTAAAGAGGCTAGGAGAGCTCAGTGGAGAGCGGACTGCCATCTCTCTGTTCTGAGACAGAGGCTAGGATACGGCCACTGCTGCTCTGACTCTCAGAGGAGTCACAGAAAACTGCCAGGGAAAGCCACCAGAAAACAAAAGCCTGGAAATACCATTTCACATTATGCCCATCCCCACCCCCCTTCACAGGGGACAGGGCAACTCTACCCAAACAAGTTTGCCTAAATATCAGCTTGGCAGGCCCCTAGCCCAGAAGGCAGGCTGAAAATCAGGAAGCCAACATCCCTAAGGTCCCTATAAAACAAGTGCACACTGCATGGGGCCTGGTCAATAACTTGGGCTATGGGCATCCCCACAACCTCTCCTCATCATAATGACAAGAAGGAGAAATCCCCCCCAGCAAAGAAAAGATAACGAGTCTGTGGCCTCTGCCACAGACCTGATGGATATGGATATAACCAAATTATCAGAAACGGAGTTCAGAGTAACAATGGTTAAGATGATGTGTAGGCTTGAAAAAACTATTAATGAAAATATTAACAAGAATATAGAATCTCTAAGGGCGGAAATGAGATCAAGTCTGGCAGAAATTAAAAAAAGCTATGAATCAAATGCAGTCTAAACTAGACTCTCTGACAGCCAGGGTGAATGAGGCAAAGAACGAATTAGTGAATTGGAGGATGGGATGGTAGAAGAGAAAGCTAAAACAGAAACTTGGTTCAAAAAAATCCAATCTCAAGAATGTAGATTACAGGAGATTACTGACTCAATGAAACATTACAATGTCAGAATCATCGGCATCCCTGAGGGGGTGGAGAAAAACAGAGGTCTAGAAGAGATATTTGAACAAATTGTAGCTGAGAACTTCTCTAATCTGGCAAAGGAAACAAGCATTCATGTCCAGGAAGCAGAGAGGAACCCTCCTAAGGTCAATGAGAACAGACCTACACCACGTCACATCATTGTGCATTTGACAAATATTAGATCCAAGGATACAGTATTGAAAGCAGTCAGGGGGAAGAAAATCTTTACGTGCAGAGGGAAAAATATCAGAATAACGTCAGACCTCTCTAGAGAGACCTGGCAGGCTAGGAAGGGTTGGCAGGGTATTTTCAAAGCTCTATCTGAGAAGAACATGCAGCCAAGGATCCTTTATCGAGCAAGGCTGTCATTCAGAATTGATGGAGAGATAAGCACCTTCCAGGATCAGCAGAAACTGAAGGAATTTGTAACCACCAAACCAGCTCTACAGGAGCTATTAAAGGAGGTTCTATAAAAGTAAAAAGGTCTCAAGAGTGATACGGAACAGAAATTTAGAACCAAAGACTTCACAGGCAACATGATATCATTAAAATCATATCTCTCAATAATCACTCTCAATGTGAATGGTCTAAATGCCCCCATAAATGCCACAGAGTTGCAGATTGGATAAAAAGACATGACCCATCCATTTGCTCTCTACAAAGAGTCATTTTGAACCTAAAGATACATCCAGACTGAGTGCAAAGGGATGAAATACCATTTTTCATGCCAATGAACCTCAAAAGAAAGCTGGGGTAGCAATTCTCATATAAGACAGATTAGATTTTAAACTAAAGACTGTAGTGAGAGATACAGAAGGACACTATATTATTCTTAAAGGTTGTATCCAATAAGTGGATATGACAATTATAAATACCTATGCCCCCAACAGGGGAGCAGCTAGATACATAAGCCAACTCTTAACCAGAATAAGGAGACATACACATAACAATACATTAATAGTAGGGGACCTTAAAACTGTGCTCTCAGCAATAGACAGATCACCTAGCAGAGAATCAGCAAGGAAAAAAGAGCTTTGAATGCCATACTAGACAAGATGGACCTCATAGATATATATAGAACACTACACCCCAGAACAACAGAATACTCATTCTTTTCTAATGCACATGGAACTTTCTCCAGAATAGACCATATACTGGGTCACAAAACAGGTCTTAACTGATACCAAAAGACTGAGATTATTCCCTGCATATTCTCAGACCACAGTGCTTTGAAACTGGAGCTCAATCACAAGGGAAAATTTGGAAGAAACTCAAACACTTGGAAACTAAGAACCATCCTTCTCAAAAATGATTGGGTAAACCAGGAAATTAAAAATCAGTTTAAACAATTTATGGGGGCCAATGAGAATGAAAACACATTAGTCCAAAACCTGTGGGACACTGCAAAGTCGGTCCTAAGGGAAAAATACATAGTCATCCAAGCCTCACTCAAAAGAATAAAAAATCTAAAATGCAGATTTTATATTCTCACCTCAAGAAGCTGGAGCTGGAAAAGAAGAACAGGCCTAACCCACACACGAGAAGGCAGGTGATCAAGGTTAGAGCAGAGTTCAATGAATTAGAAACCAGGAGCACAGTAGAGCAGATCAACAGAACTAGAAGCTGGTTCTTTGAAAGAATAAATAAGATCAATAAGTCACTGGCCAGACTTATTCAAAAGAATAGAGAAAGGACCCAAATTAATAAAATTGTGAATGAAAGGGTAGAGATCACAACCAACACCAATGAAATAGGAAGGATTATTAGAAACTTTTATCAACAGCTTTATGCCAATAAATTTAACAACCTGGAAGAAATGGATGCCTTCCTGGAAACCTATAAACTACCAAGACTGAAACAGGAAGAAATTGATTATTTAAACAGACTGATTAATTATGAAGAGATTGAAGCAGTGATCAAAATCCTCCCCCAAAACAAGAGTCCAGGGCCTGAGGGATTCCCCAGGGAATTCTACCAAACATTCAAAGAAGAAATAATACCTATTCTCCTGAAGCTGCTTCAAAAAATAGAAACAGAAGGAAAACTACTAAGCTCAGTCTATGAGGCCAGTATTACCTTGATACCCAAACCAGGCAAAAACCCCATCAAAAAGGAGAATTACAGACCGATTTCCCTGATGAATATGGACTCCAAAATTCTTAACAAGATCCTAGCTAATAGGATCCAAAAGTACATTAGAATGTAGAAGTGAATAAAGGAATCCTAAAAAGGATTTAATGTATTTAAGGCAAGCAAGAAATAAGTATGGGACACCTACAAGGTCTGAAATTACAAGGTCTGAGTATACAAGGACTGAAATTTGTATTAACTAGTCTCATGGTTTTTCAGACTAGAAAGCAGTTAGCCATATAGCTAGGAAGACTGTTTTGATAGCCTTTAGTCCCACATTCTTTATCTTAGACTTTCAACTTCATGACAGAAAGCCTTCATCATAGCAAGTTAAACAGGGGCTGGAATAGTAATGTCAATATTTTATGTCTCTGAGGTCACTGATCATCACCTCTACTACAGGTTATAATAAAATATTAGGCTATGAAGTAGCAAGTTCAAAGAGTAACCAATTAGTAGTGTAAAACCTTCTGACTGGATCATAACAGTATTTGCAAGAGTTAGTAATCAAGAAAATATGTCCGTCTATGATCTATCTAGATTAGTTTAGTGATAAGTTGTGCCAGGGATTAATTCATTCTTTTATCACTCATATAATTAGTTTGGGAATTTTTAAAAATCTCAGTGTGTCATTTTCCCTACTTGTACTTTGCTATAAGTCAATGCAATTTCACAGTCGTATTATGAGTATTTAAGGAAAGCTTCCTCTATAAGTGATTATTTGTAATTTTTCTCTATCTCTTTTTGGACTGTGTTTATGCATGCATGTTCATCTGTTCATTCACATTTATAGATTTATTTTGACAACTCACTTGGAAACAAATCATTATACACATGTATAAAGGAAAAGAATAAAGGAAAGAAATATCTAGATTTATTACCTCACTCATTTAATTAGATACACAATCATTTTTCACAAAGTAATTCTACTTGATTAGTTCATTTGGTTTTATATTATATGTAACATATGTACCACAGAGAGTGCTTAATATATATTGAAATAATCTTCCATATTTCCCAGCTTCTGTGAAATTTAAGTTGTAACCATGTGATTACTTCTGTGCAAAAGACAGTGGGAATGAGTAAAATGTACAATTTCCAACCATCCACTTCTGACTTACCCATGGAATATTGGTGATTGATTGATCTAGTAGGACACAGCTGCAAAAGAAAGAGAACAACCTCATTCATGTGATAATGTCTCATCAAAGACAACAAAACTTTACTATCTTAAGACAGTGAAGTTACTGTGATATGTAACATTGATTGTCCTAATACAGAATAACACACTTTCAGTCTTTCTCCCAATATTTTGTTAACTTGTGGTAGAAATGATTCTCATAATGACAAGAATTGTCATATGCCTAAGGAAAATATGTGATAATTTTAATGATTGTTTTTTACTTGCAAAAATCTTTTTGCAACATCTTCTGTATATGTTTAAAAGCATGTAAAAAGCTATATCAAATCAAGTTATTTCTAAAATATATACAACTTCCTAAATAATTATTTTGAGATTATTTGTCCAGATTTTACTGTAAAAACATAACCTGGAACTTATATATTAAGCAAGAATGACTGGAATTACCCATATATGAAGAAATGTAGTATTTCTATATTTGAATCTACTATCTGGAAATAGCAAAGAAATCATAGATTTCCAGATTTCAATTATCAGTTCATTCATTCTGGTTTCATTTATAATTTACTTTCTGTATTTCACCACTTTCACATACTGAAAGACTAGTTTACTTCTCTGTAATTAAATTCATCTCATTTTACGAGACCCTACAGTTATTCATAGAAAAAAAAACAATAAAAATGCTCTTCAAGGAACTAAAGATGACTCTATTTACAATTAGTCAGTCCAAGGTTTATAACCTGGTAAATCAAGAATCTTCTGCTTTCTCCTTTTACCATTCTTCCTGGGACTCAAGATAAAAGACTGGACTTTGAAAAGTGTCTCATGATTATAATTGCACTTGGAGAACTGTTTTCTAGTATGAGACCATTCTCTGGTTTTCACCAGCTTCCTTGGATGTATTGAGCTTAACCGTGATAATGAATCTGACTTGTATGCATCTCCATGTTGTACTCCTTATTGTTGGCTCTCCAAGTACAGGCCATGCACTATGGGGAATAAGGAGGAGGGTCTTCAGCATTTCTTCTACATGCTGGCTTAGCCTCCATCTTGACCTTCACTGGCACTAGTGCCCTCCAAGCTTATTCTTATCCCCCCTCCTCTGTCTGCTCCAGCTACCCACCAGGCCTGTGCCATAGCTCCATCTTATTCTCCAGGCTCTATTGGAAACTAGGAACACACAACTATCCTGACCTGTCCACTATCCTACAGCCACCCACGCACTCACCATTGTGGTTCTCTGGGATGATTCTGCTCCTAGATGTAGACCACAGGTTCCCCCAGGTTAGCATCCCCATTTCATCCAAAGGGTGGTACTGATCTCATATCCCCCATACCTATGTTTATGACCACTAGGGGTCATTTTTTTATTCTTAGCTTTTATTTAAATTCCAATTAGTTAACATACAGTGTAATTTTACCTTCAGATGTACAATTTAGTGACTCAACATTTACATACAACACCCAGTGCTTGTTATAAAAATTGATCTCCATACCTATTTAACCCATCCCCCCAACCACCTCCCTTCTGGTAACCTTCAGTTTGTCCTCAATAGTTAAGTGTTTTCTGGTTTCTCTCTCTCTATTACGTTCATCTCTTTCGTCTCTTAAATTCCACATATGAGTGAAATCATATGGGATTTGTCTTTCTCTGACTGACTTATTTCACTAAGCTTAATATTCTCTAACTCTCATCCATGCCATTGCAAATGACAAGATTTGATTCTTTTTTTTAATGGTTGAAATTATATATATATAATCTTTGTGTCTTCTTTATCCATTCATCATTTTGGCTCTTTCCATAATTTGGCTATTGTAGGTAATGTTACTATAAATATTAGGCAGGCATGTATCCTTTTGAATTAGAATTTTTGTATTCTTTGGATAAGTACCTAGTAGTGCAATTGCTGAATTGTAGAATAGTTCTATTTTTAACTTCTTCAGTAAATTCCAATCTGCACCAGTTTTCATTCCCACCAAAAGTGAAGGAAGTTTCCCCTTTCTTCACATCCTCACCAGCACCTGTTGTTTCCTGTGTTGTTGATTTTATCCATTCTGACAAGTGTAAGGTTATATCTCATTATAATTTTGACTCGTATTTCCCAGATAATGAGTGATGTTGAGCATCTTTCCGTATGCCTTTCATCCGTGGTTAGTATCAAAAATATATAAAAAGCTTATAGAACTCAATACACAAGAAACAAATAATCTAATCAAAATGTGCAGAAGACAATAATAAATACTTTTTCAAAAAAACTCACACTTCTTAATTTCAAGACGGATTATAAGGCTACAGTAATTATGTGTCATACTTAAAAAAGACCAATTGAATACGATAAAAAAATCCGGTATAAACTCTCACTTGGGCAATCAAATGACTTTCAACAGGATAGTCTAAAATATTCAGTGAGAGTATAGCAGTATTTCAGAAAAGTGTATTTAGAAAACTTAATCTCTATATGCAAAATAATAAAGGTAAACCATTACCCATATTAAATACAAAAATTAACTCAAAATTTAGTAAAAGCCCAAATATAAGCTATTAAACTATAAAATTTTGAAAGAAAACAATGAAAATCTTAATTACTTTGATTAGCAATGATTTCCTGGATGTGATGCACCAAAGCACAGGAAATGAGAGAAAAAAATAGAAAATTTGGATCTCATTGAAATTAACAGGGAATAAAAACAACTAGTGTACATCAAAGAACACCTTTTTAAAAGTTTTATTTGTATTCCAGTTAGTTAACATAGTGTACTATTATTTCAGGTGTACAATACAGTGATTCAACTCTTCTGTACAACACTTGGTGCTAGTCACAGGTGCCCTCTTTAATCCCCATCACTTATTTAACCTACCCCCTTAACCACCTCCCCTCTGATAACCATCCTTTTTTGTTTAATTTTAATGTTTTTTTATTATATTATGTTAGTCACCATACAGTACATCACTGGTTTCTGATGTAAAGTTTGATGATTCATTGGTTGCGTATAACACCCAGTGCACCATGGAATATGTGCCCTCCTTAATACCCATCACCAGCCTATCCCATTCCCCCATTCCCCTCCCCTCTGAATCCCTCAGTTTGTTTCTCAGAGTCCATAGTCTCTTATGCTTCATTCCCCCTTCTGATTACCCCCCTTTCTTTATCTTTTAATAAAGTGAAAAGACAGCTTGTGTAATTGTAACAAATATATGATATAGAGTGTAAATATCTAGAACACACAAATAATACATAATACTCAACAAAAAATATATTAAAACATGGGTAAATGATCTAAACACACATTTCTCCAAAGTATATACACAAATGCCTGATAAGCACATGACAACACAGCCAACATCACTAATCATTAGGGAAATGCAGATAAAAACACAATGAAATACTCCTTTCATCCATTATGAAAGATATTATTAAGCAATAAATAATAGTAATAACAAATGCTGGCAAGAATGTGGAGAAATTGGAATCAGTGCATTCTCAATGAGAATGTAAAATGGTCAGGTGCTATGAAAACAGTGTGGCAATTTTATGAAAGTTTAACACATCAAATTATCATCTGATTTACTAGTTTTGCTCCTAAATACATACAAAAAATAATTGAAAGCAGAAAATTGAGCAGATATATGTACAGTACTGTTTATAGCAGCATAATTCACAATAGCCAAAAAGATAAAATAACACAAATGCTGACAGGAGGAGGAACACATAGATCAAAGGTGATATATACACACAATGTATTATTATTTGCACTTAAAATGAATGAAATTCTGATATATCATAAAACATGGATTAAACTGGAGAAATTTGTCTAAATGAAATAAGCTAAACAGAAAAGGAAGATATTGTATGGTTCCAACTTTTTAAGGTCCTTGGAATAGGCAAATTAATTGAGACAAAAATAATTGTTAGGATATAGGGTGGAGGAATGGAGAATTATTGTTTATAAGGTGAGAAGCTTCACTGTGGAATGGTGAAAATATTCTAGAGATAGATAATGATGAATGAACAAAAATGTGAATGCACATATGTCACTGAATTGTACAAAGATAGTTACAATTGTCAATTTTGTTACATATATTTAATCATAAAAAGAGTGAGAAAAAAAAGCTTTAAATTAGTAGTACCCTTTCTCAAGAGAAGCATATCACTGATGCAAACACTGGAGACCATACGAGATCTAAGAACATTTACAGGATTGTCAGCAATTAAAAAAATCATTATTCAAATAGTAGTACATCAAGGAAAGTAGTACTATCGTTTTGTTACCTATTTTAAAATGTAAAACATGTTTTATAACTTAAGGGTAATTTCTAACTTAATGAGAATAATTCAAAAATAAATACCTATTCTAAATTAAACATTATACCCAAATTATGTAGTATTTTAAGAATTTATACCTGTGTGTTTATATTATAATTTTTAATATACATATATGTTATTGTTATGCAATTACTGGATAACAATATGTAAAATTTATGACTCCACAAAACTTTAGAGACATAATCATATTATAAGAATCTGAATAAATATATATTTTCCCCACTGAATTGGCCCTTAACACTTCTTTGAAAACATCTAAAGAAATGATAAGAACTCCTTTCCAATCTTGGCCTGAGGCCATCTTGAACTATTAGTGACTTAAACTACAATAGTCAAATCTCAGTGGGCCTTCCCAGGTGAACACACACACACACAAGGATTCTTATTTTTAATCTCTAGGTAAAAAAACCCTGGAATCATGGTTGCTGCTGAGTCTTCCTAAATTACCTAAGATGTCAAGGGCAGAGATAAGAGATGGATATATACATTCATTTGAAAAGTATTCAAAGAAGTCTGCACAGAAAAATGATTTTATTCATATGATGACAGTAGGACCACTCTCAGCTATCCAATTCAGAGATGCTGTCAAATTGGGAGAAGACAAAAGGTACATGTCCTAACTTTATTTTTATTTTAATTTATTACATAAGAGATGAAACTCCTTTAGAAGTGCTAAAAGAATTGATTAGAATTAAGAACTGCTGTTTTTAAACTATTAAAATAAGCAATTGCTACATTAAGGTATCTCACAACCAGGAGATTTAAAAAAAAATCATTCCGTGAAAATGAGTTTAAAAGATCGTGTGTGTGTGTGTGCAATTAAAACTGAATCAATTGCTTAAATACATGTATACTTAAGAAAATGAACTTCTCTTTAAACCTAAAACATAAACCATTATACAATTCTGGAAAGAATTGCTGTTTCTTCTACAAATCCATTGTAAGTTAACAGTGAAACAGTAAAACTGACAATATAGTTAATGGCAGATATTATCTATGAACTTCTTTCCTGAATTTATGCTGAACAAGATAAGGTTTATACTAAAGGATGCCATGTTCATGAAAATATGGTCACTTTAAAAGTAAAAATTCTGTCACAAAATATATACTAAATGTTTTTTATGGATGGAAAAGAAACTTCAACTATGATAAAAATTTATTTGTCCCATAAGTGAACCAACATATTTTGAGAAATAATTGTATTTGAAATATAAATCATATTTATCAAGGAAGGGAAGCTGCATTGTGTCAGATCCTGTGATAAATCTTCTGGAGATGGGAAAAATTGTAGCTAAGTGGAAAGTGCTTCACTATGGTCTGTGTAACATGAATTATACTCTCCTGGAGTAGAGCTATTTTCATGCAAGCATGTGATGTGCTCATATAATTGCATTAATTCTTCTGGCAGTTTGGATTACTGTCTGGATTAAAATCATTAGAATGGGGATGGCTGAGTGACTCGGTCAGTTAAGAGTCTGCCTTCAGCTCAGGTCATGATCCAAGGGTCCCAGGATTGAGTCCTGCATCAGGCTCCCTGCTCAGTGGGAAGCCTGCTTCTCCCTCTGCCTCCTGCTCCGCCTGCTTGTTCTCTCTCTCTCTCTCTCTGACAAATGAAGAAATAAAATCTTTAAAAAAAATCATTAGAATGTTAAGGTGATCAGTTTAATAAATTAGTGCCTTAAGAGTTGGTCAAGTCGAAAATTAGAAGATTTTAAGTAGAGCTTGAGAGGAGATAGTTGTATTTTTGCAATAGAAAGTGATTTTGGAGTTAGTTCATAAATGTGCTAAATGGGAAAGGAAATGAAAGTCTTTGTAATATTAAAGATTGAGTCATATTGGCATAGTCTTTTAATGGGCTAAAATGAAATTTGATGAACAAAACTAACATGTAGGGGTCCAAATCCTCAATAGCAATAGTGGCAAGTAGATTTTCCTTTATTTTTCTTGAATTTTTGTGTAAAAAATATAAAAATATAAATGTAAAAAGTATCTGAGTAAGGTTAAGACACAATATTGCATTAGTTTCAGGTGTACATCATAGTGATTTGACAAGTTTATATGTATGCTAGATTCATCAAAAGTGTAACTACTATCTAGCACCATACAACACTATTACAATATCATTAACTATATTTTTATGCTGTACTTTTTATTCCTGGGATTTATTCATTTCTTAACTAGAAGGCTGTATCTCCCTCTCCTGTTCTTTCTGAGTACTTTTTGCCAATGAGCACAGTGGTTACATTGTTTCCAGAGCAAACTTATTATTGCTTATACACTGTTTTAATTTATATGAATCTGTTATTTCTAATTAAATGATTCCTTTTCTCAATTTTATTCAAAATATAAAATTGAACTTAAAAGAAAGGCAAAATAGTAAAAGCAAAATTTGTCTGTTTCTGGGACAATTATATAGTTTCTAAGTTTAAAGGACATCTAGAGGGGCTCCTGGGTGGTGCAGTTGTTAAGTGTCTGCCTTAGGCTCAGGGCGTGATCCCAGCGTTATGGGATCGAGCCCCGCATCAGGCTCCTCCACTGGGAGCCTGCTTCTTTCTCTCCTATTCCCGCTGCTTGTGTTCCCTCTCTTGCTGGCTATCTCTCTCTGTGTAAAATAAATAAATAAAATATTTTAAAAAATAAAAAATAAAGGAAATCTAGAAATAATTCCAATTTCCATATATATAGTGGATGTATTAGTTATCTAGTTCTCTTCCCAAACACAAACTGTGACTACTTTTACTGCTTTCTGTATTTAACTTTTGTATTTTACCTTTTAACTTTGTGTATGTATAACTGAACTTCAAGTGAAATAACTGTATCTATATTAGAAATTTGGATACTTTTTGGGGCGCCTGGGTGGCACAGTGGTTAAGCGTCTGCCTTCGGCTCAGGGCATGATCCCAGCGTTCTGGGATCGAGCCCCACATCAGGCTCTTCTGCTATGAGCCTGCTTCTTTCTCTCCCACTCCCCCTGCTTGTGTTCCCTTTCTCGCTGGCTGTCTCTAAATCTGTCGAATAAATCAATGAAAAATCTTTTGCTTGTGTTCCCTTTCTCGCTGGCTGTCTCTAAATCTGTCAAATAAATCAATGAAAAATCTTTAAAAAAAAAAAAAAAAGAAAGTTGGATACTTTTTGAAAATCAGATGGAAATAATACAAATAATTTGGGAACTATACTGATGATGAATCTAGGAATATCAGGTGTATAGACGAAAATAATTTGATGATACCTTTTTTGATGTTCCAAATGATGATAATAAAGGTAGTAAACGTCACAGTTAAAGTTTAATAATGACTTACACAAAGCACATTTTAAGTAACCCAGATACATTATCTTATACAATCTTATACAATTCTTGTTTTTCTTCAAGCTTAATTGAAGTGTACTTGCTAAATAAAAATTGTGTATGTTTAAAATGCACAACTTGATGTTTTAATGTATGTACATGTTGTGAGATAGTCACCAAAATCAAGCCAATGAACATACCCATCAAGTTACATGTTTACTATTTTTCTTCTTTCTGTTTTGTTTGCTACTGTGATCACTTAACGATTGACTCTCCTAGAAATTTGAACTACAAAATACAGTATTGTTAATTATACTCACTTCAGTGTACAAAAACTTACTCATTTTGTGTAATGGAAATTTTACAGCCTCTGACCCAAGTCTCCCCAAATTCTCCCTTCCTTCTGCTTTTGATGACTGTCATTTAACTCTACTTCTAGGAGTTTGACCATTTTAAATTCCACATGCAAGTGTAATTGAGTAGTCTTTGTACTTCTGCCTTTGGCTTATTCTACTTAGCAAAATGTCCTCCACTTCCACCTATGTCATTGCAAATTGAAGTATTTCCTTTTCCAAGGTATGTTGCTCTCCAGCTTTCCCAATACCAGATGTTGAAGGACTGTCTTTTTTCCATTGGTTATTTTTCCTGCTCTGTTGAAGATTAATTGACCTTACAGTTGTGGGTTCATTTCTGGCTTTCTATTCTGTTCTATTGGTCTATGTGTCCATTTTTATGCCAGTATCAAATGTCTTGACCACTACATCTTTGCTTTGTAATATAGCTTGAAGTCTAAGATTGTGATGCCTCCATCTTTGCTTGCTTTATTTATTTATTTATTTATTTATTTATTATTTATTTATCCAACATTGTTTTGGCTATTTGTTTTAGTTTTGTGAAAAATACTGTTGGTAGTTTGACGGGGATTGAATTAAATATGTAGACTGCTTTAGGTCTACCTGTCTTTCCATTTCTTTGTGTTCTCTTCAATTTCTTTCATCAGTGTTTTATGATTTTCAGAGTACAGGTCTTTCACCTCTTTGCTTAGGTTTATTCTAGGTATCTTATTGCTTTGAGTGAATTATAAAAGGGATTGATTCCTTAATATCTTTCTCTGGTGCTTCATTATTGCTGTATAGAAATGCAACAGATTTCTGTGCTTTGATTGTGTATCCTGAGAATTTATGAATTCATTTATTAGTTCTAGTGGTCTTTTGGTGGAGTCTTTGGGCTTAATATATATTCCACACTTTCTTCATCCATTTATTTGTTGATGAACATTTAGTTTTATTTACATAATAGCTATTGGAAATAATGCTGCAATATTCATAAGTGTGGATATTGCTTCAAGATATATATTTTACTTCCTTTGTGTATATACCTAAAAGTGAGAATGTGGAATTATATGGTATTTCTATTTTTAATTATTTGAGGAACTCCCATATACTTTTACATAGTAAGTATACCAATTCATATTCCCAAGAACAGTGCGAAAGGATTCTCTTTTCTCTACATTCTGGCCAACACTTGCTATCTCTTTGATAACAGCCATTTTAACAGGTGTGAGATGATGTCTCATTTTTAAATTATTATTTAAATTCAATTAGCCAAGGTAAAGTACTTCATTAGTTTTTTATATAATGTTCAATAATTCATTATTTGAGTATGACACCCAATGTTTATCATCTCACATGCACTTTTAATGCCCATCACCCAATTACCCCATCTCCCCACCCACCTCCCTTTCTGCAACCCTCAGTTTGTTTCCCAGAGTCAAGAGTCTCATATGGTTAGTCTCCTTCTCTTATTTCTTCCTATTCAGTTCCCACCACAACCCTATAATCCTCTGATCGATTCCTTATGTTCCACATATGGGTGAAACCATATGATAATTGTGTTTCTCTGACTGACTTATTTCACTTTGCTTAATACACTCTAGTTCCATATATTTTGATTTGTTCACCTATAGATGAGACTCACAGAGTTAAATTTAGTAATTAATCCAAGTTTTTATTTCTAAGTTCCAAAACTAGAACTAGGTCTAGTTTGGATACCATATTATTTATAATGTGCTTGCGCAATAAAAGAGGACAAAGCTATCTTCAATCTGAATTCAAACTCAAAGTATATCCAGTAGTAATTATTTCCTTTTCATATCTCAAAATATCTGTCTACATATTTTCCTATTTATCTACCTACAAATGTTGAATCATTGCATGACATTTCATAAAACCATATAATTTAAAGGTGAAAAAATATATACATGTACAAATACTGTGCATTCTAGATCTCTTTACACTAAAATAATTATGGTTCTAAAGCTGTATATTCTTTTAAACAATTAAATCACATGTTTCTTAAATATGTAGTAAGATTACTAATTCTTAGTAACTGAAGTACACAAACAATATATTCTTGGTCTTTTTTTCTTTTTTAGTTGAATCTAGTGGAAACATTTGAAAGGATGTGTAATCTTATGTAACATTCCATGAAATAATAATGTGTAGAACTAAGCTTGCCAACACCCCAGAGGGCAATCTTTTGGATTATCTGACTTGGAATCTCTGAAAGTCATCTCACAATGCTTTAATTCTAGGTGACTGATGTCAAGACAAAATAATTATTATCTAGGGATGTGCAAATACAAGTATGATGAAACATTTCAAAGAACTAAGGTAGACTTTGTGAAGCCAATGGGTTAAAAGATCAGGGAATCTGATCTGATACCTCTTTTATAGTACTCCTCCCTTTCTGGTGAATAAGAAAGTTCCCTTTTGGGAAAAATAAACAGTTTAGACAACCTCAAGGACTTTGAGAAGAGTAACCCAAATTGATGGAAATCTACTGGAGAGGTTTGTGTGTGTGTGTGTGTGTGTGTGTGTGTGTGTGTGTGTGTGTGTTTAAATAATATTTTTTATTATATTGTTAGTCACCATACATACATCCCCAGTTTTTGATGTAAAGTTCCACAATTCATTACTTGCATATAACACCCAGTCCACCATGCAACACATGCCCTCCTTAATACGTATCACCAGCCTATCCCATCCCCCCAAGGCCCTCTGTTTGTTTCCCAGAGTCCATAGTCTCTCATGGTTCATTCCCCCTTCGGTTTAACCCCCCTTTCTTCTTCCCTTTCTTCAACTACTGATCTTCCTACTTCATATGTTCCATAAATGAGTGAAACCGCATGATAATTGTCTTTCTCTGCTTGACTTATTTTGCTTAGCATTATTTCCTCCAGTCCCGTCCATGTTGCAGCAAATGTTGATAAATCATTCTTTTTGATGGCTGAGTAATATTCCACATCTTCTTAATCCAGTCATCGGTTGAAGGGCATCTCGGCTCCTTCCACAATTTAGCTATTGAGGAAAATGCTGCTATGAACATAGGGGTGCATATGGCCCTTCTCTTCACTATGTCTGTACCTTTGGGGTAAATACCCAGTAGTGCAATTGCAGGGTCATAGGGTAGCTCAATTTTTAACATTTTAAGGGACCTCCACACTGTATTTCGGAGTGGCTGTCCCAACATGCATTCCCACCAACAATGTAGGAGGGATCCTTTTTCTCCACATCCTCTCTAACAATTGTTGTTTCTTGCCTTGTCAATTTTTGCCATTCTAACTGGTGTAAGGTGGTAATTCAGTGTGGTTTTGATTTGAATTTCCCTGATGGCTAATGATTTTGAACATATTTTCATGTGTCTGTTAGCCATTTGTACGTCTTCATTGGAAAAGTGTCTATTCAAATCTACTGCCCATTTTATAATTTCTTTATTTCTTTCTTGTGTATTGAGTTTGAGAAGTTCTTTATAGATCTTGGATACCAGCCTTTTATCTGTAGTGTTGTTTGCAAATATCTTCTCCCATTCTGTGGGCTGCCTCTTATTTTTTTTTTTTTTTGACTGTTTGCTTGGCTGTGCAGAAGCTGTTTATCTTGGTGAAATCGCACAAGTTATTTTTTTCTTTTGTTTCTTTTGCCTTTGGACATATGTCATGAAAAAGCTTGCTGAGGCCGATGATGTAGAGGTTGCTGTCTATGTTCTCCTCTAGGATTTTGATGGATTCCTGTCTCACATCAAGGTCTTTCATCCATTTGGAGTTTATCTTTGTGTATGGTGTGAGAGAGTGGTCAAGTGTCATTCCATTGCATGTAGCTGTCCAATTTTCCCAGCACCATTTATTGAAGAGACTGTCTTTTTTCCACTGTATGTTTTTCCCTGCTTTATCAAAGATTAGTTGCCCAAAGAGCCGAGGGTCCATTTCTGGGTTCTCTATTCTGTTCCATTGGTCTATGTGTCTGCTTTTGTGCCAGTACCATGCTGTCTTTCTGATCACAGCTTTGTAGTATAGCTTGAAATCCGGCATTGTGATGCCCCCAGCTTTGTTTTTCCTTTTCAACACTTCCGTGGCGATTCAGGGCCTTTTCTGGTTCCACAGAAATTTAAAGGCTGTTTGTTCCAGTTCTTTGAAAAATGTCATTGGTATTTTGATTGGGATAGCATTGAAAGTGTAGATTGCTCTGGGTAGCATGGCCATTTCAACTATGTTAATTCTTCTGATCCATGAGCATGGACTATTTTTCCATCTTTTTGTGTCTTCTTCAATATCTTTCAAGAGTGATTTTTAGTTTCTAGAATATAGATCCTTTATGTCTCTGGTTAAGTTAATTCCAAGGTAACGTATGGTTTTTGGTGCTATTGTAAATGGGATGGATTTTCTAATTTCTCTTTCTTCAGTCTCATTATTCATGTATAGAAATGCAACTGATTTCTGAGCATGAATTTTGTATCCCACCACATTACTGAATTGCTCTATAACTTCTAATATTTTAGGGGTGTATCCTTTGGGGTTTTCCATATAGAGTATCATGTCATCTGCAAAGAGAGACATTTTGACTTCTTCTTTTCCAATTTGGATACCTTTGATCCCTTTTTGTCGTCTGATTGCTGTTGCAAGGACTTCTAGTACTATGGTGAATAATAGTGGCAAGAGTGGGCATCCTTGTCGAGTTCCTGATCTTAAGGGAAACGTTTCCAGGTTTTCCCCATTGAGAATGATATTTACTGTAGGCTTTTCATAGATGGTTTTTATGAGATTGAGGAATGTACCCTCTATCCCCACACTCTGAAGGGTTTTAATCAGGAAAGGATGCTGTATTTTTTTAAATGCCTTTTCTGCATCTATTGAAAGGATCATATGATATTTGGCTTTTTTCTTGCTGATATAATCTATCACACTGATTGATCTGTGAATGTTGATCCACCTTTGCATCCCAGGGATGAATCCCACTTGGTCATGATGGATAATCCTTAATGTACTGTTGGATTCTATTAGCAAGGATCTTGTTGAGGATTTTGGCGTCCGTATTCATCAGGAAAATTGGTCTGTAATTCTCCTTTTTGATGGGTCTTTGCCTGGTATGAGGATCAAGATAATATTGGCCTCATAGAATGTGTTTGGTAGATTTCCATCTGTTTCTATTTTTTGAAACAGCTTCAGGAGATTAGGTATTATCTCTTCTTTGAATGTTTGTTAGAATTCCCCGGGGAATCCATGAGGCCCTGGAGTTTTGTTTTTGGAAGGTTTTTAATCACTGTTTCAATCTCTTTATAATTAATTAGTCTCTTTAAAAAATCAGTTTCTTCCTGTTTCAGTCATGGTAGTTTATAGGCATCTAGGAAGGCTTCCATCTCTTCCAGACTGCTTAATTTATTGGCATAAAGCTGTAGATAAAATTTTCTAATGATTCAGGGGCACCTGGGTGGCACAGAGGTTGAGCGTCTGCCTTTGGCTCAGGGCGTGATCCCGGCATTATGGGATCGAGCCCCACATCAGGCTCCTTTGCTATGAGCCTGCTTCTTCCTCTCCCACTCCCCTGCTTGTGTTCCCTCTCTCGCTGGCTGTCTCTGTCTCTGTCAAATAAATAAATAAAATCTTAAAAAAAAATTTTTTTCTAATGATTCTTCCTATTTCATTGGTGTTGGTTGTGACCTCTCCCTTTTCATTCATAATTTTATTAATTTGGGTCCTTTCTCTATTATTTTGGATAAGTCTTGCCAGTGGTTTGTCTATTTATTTATTTATTCTTTCAAAGAACCAGCTTCTAGTTCTGTGGATATGCTCTACTTTGCTCCTGATTTCTAATTCATTGATCTCTGATCTAATCTTGATCAACTGCTTTCTTCTGCGCAGATTCAGCCTGTTCTTCTGTTGCTGTTCCAGCTTCTTGAGGTGAGAATATAAAAACTGCATTTTAGATTTTTCTATTCTTTTGAGTGAGGCTTGGATGGCTATGTATTTTCCCCTTAGGACTGCCTTGCAGTGCCCCATAGATTTTGGACCGTCGTTTTCATTCTCGATGGTCTCCATAAACTGTTTAAATTGATTCTTGATTTCCTAGTTTATTGAATCATTCTTGAGCAGGATGGTTCTCCAAGTGTTTGAGTTTCTTGCAAATTTTTCCTTGTGATTGATTTCCAATTTCAAAGCATTGTGGTCTGAAAATATGCAGGGAATAATTTCAGTCTTTTGGTATCAGTTGAGACGTGTTTTATGACCCAGAGCATGGTCTACTCTTGATAATGTTCCATGGGCATTAGAAAAGAATGAGTATTCCGTTGTTCTGGGGTTAGTGTTCTATATATATCTATGAGGTCCAACTCGTTGAGTGTGGCTTTCAAACTCTTGTTTCCTTGTTAATTTTCTGCTTAGGTGATCTATCTATTGCTGATAGTGGAGTGTTGAGGTCCGCTACTATTAACATTTTATTATCTATGTCTCTTTATTCTGGTTAAGAGTTGGCTTGTGTATCTTGCTGTTCCCCTCTTGGAGGCATAGATATTTATAATTGTCATATCCACTTGTTGGATATATCCTTTAAGAATAATATAGTGCCCTTCTGTATCTCTAACTATATTCTTTAGTTTAATATCCAATCTGTCTGATATGAGAATTGCTACCCCAGCTTTGTTTTGAGGTCCATTGGCATGAAAGATGGTATTCCATCCCTTTACTTTCAGTCTGGATGTTCTTTAGGTTCAAAATGAGTCTCTTGTAGACAGCAAATGGATGGGTCATGTCTTTTTATCCAATCTGCAACCCTGTGGTATTTTATGGGCGCATTTAGGCCATTCACATTGAGAGTGATTATTGAGAGATATGATTTTAATGATGCCATGTTGCCTGTAAAGTATTTGTTTCTATAGATTGTGACTTTCAGTTCTGTATCACTCTTGGGACATTTTTACTTTTATAGAACCACCCTTAATACCTCCTGTAGGGCTGGTTTTATGCTTACAAAATTGTTGAGTGACTGGCTATTCTGGAAGGTCCTTATCTCTCCATCAATTCTGAATGACAGCCTTCCTGGATAAAGGATCCTTGGCTGCATGCTTTTTCTGAAAGAGCTTTAAAAATGCCCCCCCCAACCCTTTCTCTCATTCCAGGTCTGTGTACACAGGTCTGACGTAATTTTGATACCTTTGCCTTGGTAC
>NW_024426663.1:82523941-82530857 GCF_017311325.1 Ursus maritimus | reverse complement strand
TTTTTTTCTAATGATTCTTCCTATTTCATTGGTGTTGGTTGTGACCTCTCCCTTTTCATTCATAATTTTATTAATTTGGGTCCTTTCTCTATTATTTTGGATAAGTCTTGCCAGTGGTTTGTCTATTTATTTATTTATTCTTTCAAAGAACCAGCTTCTAGTTCTGTGGATATGCTCTACTTTGCTCCTGATTTCTAATTCATTGATCTCTGATCTAATCTTGATCAACTGCTTTCTTCTGCGCAGATTCAGCCTGTTCTTCTGTTGCTGTTCCAGCTTCTTGAGGTGAGAATATAAAAACTGCATTTTAGATTTTTCTATTCTTTTGAGTGAGGCTTGGATGGCTATGTATTTTCCCCTTAGGACTGCCTTGCAGTGCCCCATAGATTTTGGACCGTCGTTTTCATTCTCGATGGTCTCCATAAACTGTTTAAATTGATTCTTGATTTCCTAGTTTATTGAATCATTCTTGAGCAGGATGGTTCTCCAAGTGTTTGAGTTTCTTGCAAATTTTTCCTTGTGATTGATTTCCAATTTCAAAGCATTGTGGTCTGAAAATATGCAGGGAATAATTTCAGTCTTTTGGTATCAGTTGAGACGTGTTTTATGACCCAGAGCATGGTCTACTCTTGATAATGTTCCATGGGCATTAGAAAAGAATGAGTATTCCGTTGTTCTGGGGTTAGTGTTCTATATATATCTATGAGGTCCAACTCGTTGAGTGTGGCTTTCAAACTCTTGTTTCCTTGTTAATTTTCTGCTTAGGTGATCTATCTATTGCTGATAGTGGAGTGTTGAGGTCCGCTACTATTAACATTTTATTATCTATGTCTCTTTATTCTGGTTAAGAGTTGGCTTGTGTATCTTGCTGTTCCCCTCTTGGAGGCATAGATATTTATAATTGTCATATCCACTTGTTGGATATATCCTTTAAGAATAATATAGTGCCCTTCTGTATCTCTAACTATATTCTTTAGTTTAATATCCAATCTGTCTGATATGAGAATTGCTACCCCAGCTTTGTTTTGAGGTCCATTGGCATGAAAGATGGTATTCCATCCCTTTACTTTCAGTCTGGATGTTCTTTAGGTTCAAAATGAGTCTCTTGTAGACAGCAAATGGATGGGTCATGTCTTTTTATCCAATCTGCAACCCTGTGGTATTTTATGGGCGCATTTAGGCCATTCACATTGAGAGTGATTATTGAGAGATATGATTTTAATGATGCCATGTTGCCTGTAAAGTATTTGTTTCTATAGATTGTGACTTTCAGTTCTGTATCACTCTTGGGACATTTTTACTTTTATAGAACCACCCTTAATACCTCCTGTAGGGCTGGTTTTATGCTTACAAAATTGTTGAGTGACTGGCTATTCTGGAAGGTCCTTATCTCTCCATCAATTCTGAATGACAGCCTTCCTGGATAAAGGATCCTTGGCTGCATGCTTTTTCTGAAAGAGCTTTAAAAATGCCCCCCCCAACCCTTTCTCTCATTCCAGGTCTGTGTACACAGGTCTGACGTAATTTTGATACCTTTGCCTTGGTACATGAGAAATTTCTTTGCCCTGGCCACTTTCAATACTGTATCCTTGGATCTAATATCTGCGAATTTCACTATGACGAGATGTGGAGTAGATTTGTCATGGTTGAGCTTGGGAGGGGTCCCCTCTGCCTCTTGGACACAAAAGCTTGTTTCCTTTGCTAGATTAGGGAAGTTTTCAGCTACAACTTGTTCAAATATCTCTTCTAGACCTCTATTTTTCTCCACCCCCTTGGGGATGTTGATGATTCTGCCATTGGAATGTTTCATTGAGTCAGTAATCTACTGTAATCTACATTCTTGAGATTGGATTTTTTTGAGCCAAGTTTCTGTTTTAGGTTTCTCTTCTACCAACCCATCTTCTAATTCACTAATTCGTTGTTCTGCCTCATTTACCCTGGCTGTCAGAGCATCTAGTTTTGACTGCATTTGATTCATAGTATTTTTAATTTCTGCCAGAGTAACTCTCATTTCCACCCTTAGAGATTCTATATTCTCATTAATATTTTCATTAATATTTTTTTCAAGTCTACACATCATCTTGACCATTGTTACTCTGAATTCCTTTTCTGATAATTTGGTTATATCCATATCCATTAGTTCTGTGGCAGAGGCCACAGACTCATTGTCTTTTCTTTGCTGGGGGATTTCTCCTTCTCATCATTCTGATGAGGAGAGGTTGCAGGTTTGCCCAGAGCCCAAATTATTGCCCAGGATCCAGGCAGTGTGCACTTGTTTTATAGGGACTTTAGGAATGTGGGCTTCTTGATTTTTCAGCCTACCTTCTGGGGGAGGGGCCTGCCGTGCTGATACTCTGGCAACCCTGTTTGGATAGAGTCTCCCTTTCCCCTGTGAGGGGGGCCATCATGAGCCAGTATTTCCAGGTTTTTGTTGTCTGGCAGCATTCCCTGGCAGTTTGCTGTGCCTCTTCTGTGAGTCAGAGCAGCAGTAGCCGAATCCCAGCCTCTGTCTCAGAACAGAGGGATCACAGACCGCTCTCCACTGGGCTCTTTTGGCCATTTAACTCTGTTTCTGTTGGTGCTGCTAAACCCTATAGCATCCTGGGATGTGCTCCCCACAGCCGGCATCCCAGCCCTCACTTGCAGGGGCAGCACATCTCTGTCCTTTGTGTTTCTAACACTGCCAGCCCACCAGTCGTGCAATTGCTGGATCATAGGGTAGCTCAAAGTTTAACATTTTAAGGGACATTCACACTGTTTTCCAAAGTGGCTGTACCTACTTGCATTCGCACCAACAATGTAGGAGGAATCCTTTTTCTCCACATCCTCTCCAACATTTGTTGTTTCCTGCCTTGTCAATTTTTGCTATTCTAACTGGCGTAAGGTGGTATCTCATTGTGGTTTTGATTTGAATTTCCCTGATGGCTAATGATTTTGAACATTTTGTCATATGTATGTTAGCCATTTGTATGTCTTCATTGCAAACGTTTGTGTTCATATCTTCTGCCCATTTTTTGATTTGTTTATTTGTTTCTTGTTTATTGAGTTTGAGAAGTTCTTTGTAGATCTTGGATACCAGTCTTTTATCTGTAGTGTCGTTTGCAAATATCTTCTCCCATTCCGTATGCTCCCTCTTAGTTTTTTTAACTAATTCCTTGGCTGTGCAGAAGATGTTTATCTTGATGCTGTCCCACAACTTCATTTTTTCTTTTGTTTCTCTTGTCTTTGGAGATGTGTCATGAAAAAAGTTGCTGTGGCCGATGTCAAAGAGGTTTCTGTCTATGTTCTCCTCTAGGATTTTGATGGATTCCTGTCTCACATCGAGGTCTTTCATCCATTTGGAGTTTATCTTTGTGTATGGTGTGAGAGAGTGGTCAAGTTTCATTCTTTTGTATGTAGCTGTCCAATTTTCCCAGCACCATTTATTGAAGAGACTGTCTTTTTTCCACTGGAAGTTTTTTCCTGCTTTGTCAAAATTAGTTGCCCAAAGAACCGAGGGTCCATTTCTGGGTTCTCTATTCTGTTCCAGTGGTCTATGTGTCGAGTTTTTCAATTAGATGATTTTAAAAGTCTAATCTGAGAGTTCTTATAAAACTTTGACGAAATCCAACTAAGTCTTCTTTGGTAACTTTATATTTATCCTGTAGTTATGTAAATGATCAGACCAAATGTGAACAAACTACTTAGAGATCAGAAAGATCTTTCTTTGAAATTGACTTTGATGAAATGAAAGGTAATATAGAAAACAATCTCTGTTTCAGGGGAAAATTCTACATCATCTAGGTTCTAGAGGTGACCCCACAAGATCTGCCACTATATAACTACATAGTCTTAAATAGTTCACTTTAAATCAATAGAAATCAGTTTTTCAACCTATAATGCTGAAGCTATTTTCAAAGTATACTAACATAATATGATAAAATGATTATTAAAATAAATAAAATAAAAATAAAAATAAATAAAAATTTTAAAAAGTATATTCCTTCTATAAATATATAAAGCACTAATGTAATACATTTTTTTTAGTTTCTGTTTTTAAGTGTATTTGCTTTTTTTAGAACTAAAATGTTTTATTTCTTTGTAAAATACTTATCAAGAGTAGTTTGTACAGTGCATGCCTTTTTTTTTCTTTACGATGTACCTTGCAAGAGCATCAATGTCTTGGCAAACTGTCATACTTTAAGTGTATTTGCTTTTAATGCAAGCGTACAAAACTATATATCTATGCAAAGTATATTTTGGGTATTGAATTCATGCGATGAAGTAATTTGCCCATCACTTTGAAAGTTGGGCAGCAATTTGAAAATTTTACTCATTATAATGTAGGATTAAACTCAATATGTCTTACCTATGCATATTTACAACTTGATTTACAGAGGAGATAAGAAGTGTACTTTTTTTATAATCAAAATCACCTGGGAACACTTTGGTATTGGGAGGAAGACATTAATTGAAGTTCCTTGGTGAACTGGAAATGATATCTACATTCTCTGCACCATTCATTAGAGTTGGGTATATTCCGGAAACAAGTGACAATGTAGTAATCACAGCAGAAGAGGAAATAGAAGATGTTCTTAAAATGAGCAAAAAATTAAACATTAAACCAATTTATTTGGGCATGAAGAAACTTGTCATATATACTCATGACCTTCTTTTATCTATAGTTAATTTCTATGTTAAAAGTGTTCATTTTTTTATAATTTCTTTTTTAGTTTGGACAAGTTAAAAAGATATCCACTAGTGTCAGAATCACCTCTTGAAGGATAAGTCAGTTTATCAATTTAAATACAATCTTAACATATAAATATCTATATTTATTCATCAAGAAGCTAACTTGCTAGCAGAAGAACCAGGGGAAGTCATTTAGATTTTGAATCTTGGTTTATCACACATAAAAATTTGAGGTCACATCTACCTCAAGAGCCATTGTTCTGGATTAAATAAAATTTAATTATAGTGCAAATCTTGACACAAGTCATATCCCATCCAGTGGAGATGGCCGATAAAAGTTGATAGCTGTGTATTCTCCATGCATAAGCCTTGTTTACTTTCAAGACATATTACACCACCTCAGTAAAAAAGCATCTGATTGTTTTTCACCTGCACATATTTATCAGAACTGAAAAAAATCAAGATGTGAAAATCTTTTGTAAATGGTCTATAAATAGATTACTCATTGTCATTTCCTTAGACAGAAGAAACATTAAAGGGAATATGTCTGATTTATTTTTATAAAAGAAAAAAATATTACTTTAGACCTTAAACAGATATTCAATGGCTGAGGTTGCTTCCCTTTCAGATTCAATATTCCTTTAAATGATATCACATATAGGTTATTAGCACATACGAACAAGGGAACATAGGGGTGCCTGGTTGGCTCAGTCTGTTAAGCACCTGCTTTCAACTCAGGTTGTGATCTCAGGGTCCTGTGATCCAGTCCTGTGTCAGGCTCCCTTCTTAGCGGGGAGCTGCTTTCTCTGCCCCCCCCCCCGCTCTTGTGCTTGCTCTCTCTCTCTCTTCCTCTCTTAAGAAGAAAAAAAAAGAATAGGGGAAACATAGATAATTCAAAATGACTCTGCATCGGCAGTCATGTGACAATGGCATCAAAGACGAAATTTGAATTTCTTTTATTATTTTGGTCTTGCATTGTTGTTTGTCATAATTTAAATAATATTAACTACCTAATTGAATATTTGTCATATCACCCCTATAAAGACTACAATTAATAAGAATACTAGCAATGTTAATTCCATTGGTAATTATAAATATTACATTTTCAAGCTTGTCAATAAATGAAGTTATGAATATAATTATAATCAATGATATCAATCTAATATTCTGGTCTCATACTTAACCCAAATGCCATTGTAGGAAAATAAAATAGCTCTCCTAGTTTTTCCTCTGCAAGTTATAACAACCACACAAAATTTGAAAATCAATTGCTCTGCATAAAACCAGGGCCTGCTCTAGTTTTTATAGTGTGTTTGGAGATTCACATATGCTATAATTTGAGCACATGGAAATTAGTAACAGTGAAATAATTTGTATATGGCATTAATATTTTATTAAAATAATGCATAGGCATGGCATCAACAAACCACAGGGTAAAATGATAGTCCTAAAACTTACTCCTCTTGACACCCAAAGTGAATATATAAATTATTTTTTAATTTGTTCCAATATTTTCCTGATATTTTAAACAGTATGTTTACCTTCTAATGCTTGATTTTTATTTATTTTTATATTTTTTTATTATATTATGTTAGTCACCATACAGTACAGCACTAGATTTTGATGTAATGTTCCATGATTCATTACTTGCGTATAACACCCAGTGCACCATGCAATATGTGCCCTCCTTAATACCCATCACCAGCCTATCACAATCCCCCACCCCCTCCCCTCTGAAGCCCTCAGTTTGTTTCCCAGAGTCCACACTCTGTCATGGTTCATTCCCACTTCTCTTTAACCCCCCGCTGATTCTTCCCTTTCTTCTCCTACCAATCTCCCTAATTCTTATGTTCCATAAATGAGTGAAACCATATGATAATTGTCTTTCTCTGCTTGACTTATTTGGCTTAGCATTATCTCCTCCAGTCCCGTTCATGTTCCTGCAAATGTTGAGAAATAAATCTTTTTGATGGCTGAGTAATATTCAATTGTATATATGGACCACATCTTCTTAATCCAGTCATTTGTTGAAGGGCATCTCAGCTCCTTCCATGATTTATCTATTGTGGACAATGCTGCTATGAACATTGGGGTGCATATGGCCCTTCTCTCCACTATGTGTGTATCTTTGGGTAAATACCCAATAGTGCAATTGCTAGATCATAGGGTAGTTCAATTTTTAACTTTAAGGGACCTCCACACTGTTTTCCAAAGTGACTGTACCAACTTGCATTCCCACCAACAG
>NW_024426663.1:82487733-82523931 GCF_017311325.1 Ursus maritimus | reverse complement strand
AGAAGAGGGATCCCCTTTCTCCACATCCTCTCCAACATTTGTTATTTCCTGCCTTGTCAATTTTTTGCCATTTTAACCGGCATAAGGTGGTATCTCAGTGTGGTTTTGATTTGAATTTCCCTGATGGCTAATGATTTTGAATATTTTTTCAAGTGTCTGTTAGCCATTTGTATATCTTCATTGGAAAAGTGTCTGTTCATATCTTCTGCCCATTTTTTCTCATAATAATATTTTTATTATGTTATTCACCATACAGTACATCCATGGTTTTTTATGTAAAGTTCAATGATTCATTAGTTGCATATAACACCCAGTGTACCATGCAATACGTGCCCTCCTTACTACCCATCTTTTGAAATGATTATTTGTTTCATGTGTATTGATTTTGAGAAGTTCTTTGTAGATCTTGGATACCAGTCTTTTATCTGTAGTGTCGTTTGCAAATATCTTCTCCTATTCCACTGTCTGCCTCTTAGTTTTTTGACTGTTTCCTTGACTATGCAGAAGCTTTTTATCTTGATGATGTCCCACAAGTTCATTGTTTCTTTTGTTTCTCTTGCCTGTGGAGATGTGTCATGAAAAAAGTTGCTGTGGCCGATGTCAAAGAGGTTGCTGTCTATGTTCTCCTCTAGGATTTTGATGGATTCCTGTCTCACATAGAAGTCTTTCATTCATTTGGAGTTTATCTTTGTGTATAGTGTGAGAGAGTGATCAAGTTTCATTCTTTTGCATGTAGCTGTCCAATTTTCCCAGCACCATTTATTGAAGAGACTGTCTTTTTTCCACTGGATGTCTTTTCCTGCTTTGTCCAAACTTAGTTGCCTAAAGAGCCATGGGTCCATTTCTGGGTTTCTCTGTTGTTCCATTTATCTATGTGTCTGTTTTTTTGCCAATACCATACTATCTTTGTTATCACAGCTTTGTATTATAGCTTGAAATTTGGCAACGTATTGCCCCCAGCTTTGTTTTTTTCCTTTTCAACAATTCCTTGGTGATTCGGGCCTTTTCTGGTTCCACACAAATTTAAGGGATGTTTGTTACAGTTCTTTGAAAAACGTCATTGGAATTTTGATCGGGATGGCATTGAAAGTGTAGATTCCTCTGAGCAGCATAGACATTTTAACTATGTATATTATCTGATCCATGAGCATGGAATAAAATCCCAAATACCAGATCATGGATTGTAAATGAGGCCACTGTAAATGAGATGCTGTTCCTTCTCTATAACACCACTTCCATCCTCTTTCTCTCCTCCCATGTTCTCATCACAGTTACATCCCACTTTATGTTTGCGGACATGCATTGATGGCATCGTTTCATTTTCTCAAAATTATTGGTTTTATATAAAAATATAATGCTATTGCAAACCCGATAATATTTTATTGGTTATCACTGGATATATGTCCTCTAATTATATCATTATAATTTCTCTAAAGAAGTTCAATAAATTTTTGGCTGATATCAAGAATTGTCAAGAAATTTTTTACAAGAAGATAGAATTTTCCAAAAAAATCTTTAATAAATAATTTATTGTTTATGCTTCTGTGTTCTTTGCATTGTATTTAAATATTATGCCTCATATATAACAGTTCTGAGAAAAGCTTTTGTCTGAGAAAAGCTTTTGTTGATAATATTTACTCCTTAATTATTTTACCATATGCATTTTTAGAATAAAATAAATAAATATTGAATTAGTTTATATATATATGTGTATGAATTAGTTTATATCTATATATACACATATACTATATATGTTGAATTAGCTTATATTAATTCTATAATTATCTATTCTTAAATGTCAAACTTTTTTATGTTTCAGGTTTGTTCTTGCTTCCTTTTTTTTTTAAGATTTTATTTATTTATTTGACACAGAGACAGCCAGTGAGAGAGACAGCCAGGGAGAGGGAGACAAGCAGGGGGAGTGGGAGAGGAAGAAGCAGGCTCCCAGCAGAGGAACCTGATGTGGGGCTCAATCCCAGAATGCCGGGATCACACCCTGAGCTGAAGGCAGATGCTTAACGACTGAGCCACCCAGGCCCCCCTGTTCTTGCTTTCTTTCTGGTCAATTTTCTACAACTTATCTTTTGAAACTTTTAATGAATTAATAATATTAATTATTTTTATTTTTTATTTTCCAGAAGTATCTGACACTTTGTTGTTATGTGACACTTCCTTTTATATAATACATGATATTTGTACTGTAGATCTAACAACTTCTAATAGTATCCTGAGCTTGCTCATTGATAGTATTTCCTCTGCAGGAGAATGCCTCTAATAATTCCCTTTAAGAAGATTCTCAAGATTACATTTTTCTTCTCCTTTTACATGAAGAATGGTTTCTTAAATTTCTTTCTTCCTAAAGGTCCTGAACTCTTTCTTCTCTTGTCCCTCCACACCACTGTCTTCTCTACTTTTTCTCAAATTTATGTGTTTATTTCTTTATTATCATGTCAGTTGGATTTTACGATACAGCAGTGATAAATATATGTGCTTATACTCCACATTTATCTAGAGATATGAGTTGTAATTACATTAAAAATGGAATAAAGAGGGCACATGTAATCATGAGCACTGAGTGATATATTCAACTAATGAATTATTGAACATATTATCAAAAACTAATGATGTACTATTCCTTGGTTAATTGAATTTAAATAAAAAAAAGAATAAGGGCAAAAAGATACCATAAAACAGTGTGTAATGTTATATAAGTATTGAGAAATAGATGGACAGAGCACACTTCTTTTGGAGAGCTTGAGCATGCATGGAAGCAACAATGGAATTGGATCATAGATTCCCAGAGAAAGTGTCTTATTTTAATTCAAGCATACAAAGTTGGGTAAGGAGACAGAAGAAATGGCTTTACATGAATTGTATTTGACAATACAGATTTATTATAGATTTCTTAAACAAAGAAGCAAATAATGACAATTGACATCTAGGGAGTGTTGTGCCAAATTTTTGAGAACACATAAAAGGAATATAGATCTGCACATGATATAATAGGCTACTACAGTTTCAGATATATTAGAGTTTAAATATAAAAGAAAAAATACCCTAAGGGTAAAAAAAAGTACTAATATGGGTCTATAATTTATGCACGTGCATTGATTTACTATCCATTCATTTAGCTTGTAAGCTTTGCTTTGAAGATAAGTGAATTTACATAAGGAAATATAATATTTGTATCCGAATGAAGTTATTAGAGAAATATTCTTACAAATTCACAGATTTTTAGAAAATATTTTGGCCACAGATGTTTGCCTCATCAAGCTTTTATCTATGGAGCAAAAATGAGGATTTTTTTTCAAAGTAGTTAAGTTTGCTCTTCATTTAGAACCTGCAATGTTCAATGAATAAATCACAATGCGACTAAAATAATGAGATGAAAATAGCATTCTGGTTTTTATTAATTTACTGCTGTGTCTGTTTTTAGAAAAAAAACTGAAGTAATGCCCCATGGAAAATTACAATCAAACTTCTACTGATTTCATCTTATTGGGGTTATTCCCACCATCAAGAATTGGACTGCTCTTCTTCATTCTCATTGTTCTCATTTTCCTAATGGCTCTCTTTGGCAACCTGTCCATGATCATTCTCATCCTCCTGGACACTCATCTTCACACACCCATGTATTTTCTACTTAGTCAGCTCTCCCTCATGGACCTGAACTACATCTCTACCATTGTCCCCAAGATGGCATCCAATTATCTCTCTGGAAACAAATCTATTTCTTTCATTGGGTGTGGAGTTCAGAGCTTCTTCTTCTTGACTTTAGCTGGCGGAGAAGGTTTACTATTGGCCTCCATGGCCTATGATCGTTATGTGGCTATTTGCTTTCCTCTCCACTATGCTATTCGTATGAGCAAAAGATTGTGTGTGCTGATGATAATGGGATCTTGGATCATGGGATCAATCAATTCCTGTGCTCACACTGCATATATTCTCCATATCCCTTATTGCCAGTCTAGAGCCATCAACCACTTCTTCTGTGATGTTCCAGCCATGGTGAATCTGGCCTGCATGGACACCTGGGTCTATGAATACACAGTGTTTGTAAGCACCACACTCTACCTTATGTTTCCTTTCATTGGTATTGCATGCTCCTATGGCCGGGTCCTCCATGCCATCTGCCGCATGCAGTCAACAGAAGGGAGGAAGAAGGCCTATTCAACCTGCAGCACCCACCTCACTGTGGTGACTTTCTACTATGCACCCTTTGTTTATACTTATCTACGCCCTAGATCCCTCCGATCACCAACAGAGGACAAGATTCTTGCTGTCTTCTACACCATCCTGACCCCCATGCTGAACCCTATCATCTACAGCTTGAGAAACAAGGAAGTGATTGGGGCTCTGATACGATTGATTCAGAGAATCCAATCTGTGAAAATGTAGACAATATATATTAGCTGCCAAGATTTGTTTACATGTCAATTCAGCTGTGTACCATTGTGAAGGAAAAAAAATATTATATGTCTAGAGTGAAAGAATATAAATTAATATAGAGGACTGAATAAATTGTTTCCCATAATAAATAAATAAATATATATTCCCATAATATATATAATATACATATATATACATACATACATTATATATATAAAATAAAAAATATTATATTCCTAGAGTGAAAGAACATAAATTAATATAGAGGATTGAATAAATTGAGTTTTTCCATAACATACATATATATATAATATAATATATACATACATGTATATATACACACACATACATATATAATATATATATACATAATACATGTATAATATAATTTATACATATATACCCATACACATATATACATATATACATATACATACATAATATAATATATATATATTTAATTCTAAGGCATGCTTTTGTTTTTCTTTGTGATTTTTTTCTCCATCTATGTAAAGGGAATGCATTTTCCACTAACTTGTGGGCAAAAATATTTTACTAATATGTAAAACAGAAAATGAAAAATGACTAAACTAATGGTATCATTCAGCATACCAGTTCTACAATACTTTTTCTTTTTCTTTTTATCAATATTAGTAAATTAGGACCTAATAACAACAAATAATTTAGGGTGGACCTAACATAATTGGAAATAAATATTTTATTTATTTGCATAATAATTTATACTTTTTAAGCTATATTGACATATTGACAAATAAAATTGTGTATATTATGGTGCACAATGTGATAATTTGATATACATATATGTTGTGAAGTCATCACCACATTTAGCTGTTAACATATCTATCACCCAACCTAGTTATATGTTGTGTGTGTGTGAGAACACTTAAGAACTATTTCCTTAGCACACTTCAAGTATGTAATATGATACTGTTAACTATAGTCATTTTATTCTATATTAGGGCTCTGGAACTTTTTCATCCTGCATATCTGAAACTTTGTGTTATTGAGTAAAATTTCCTTATTTTCCCAAACCCCAGACCCTGGTAAACAACACTGTACTGTCTTCTATTAAGAGATTAATTTCCCTCACATATAAGTGGGATCACATAGTACTTGTTTTTATGTGTTTGGGTTATATTACTTGATATCATGCTTTCCAGATTCAACAGTGACAAGTTTCCCCCCCCAAGACTAAATAATACTCCAACACAAATAAATTTATGACACTTTTCAATCTATTTATTGAATGATGGATACATAGATTGTTCCTATGTCTTGGTTATTGTGACTAATGCTGCAATATACATGGGAGTGCAAATACTTCTTTGAAATAGTGATTTCATTTTCTTTGGGTATATACCCAGAAGTGAGAGTGTTGGATCATATGGTAGTTCTATTTTTAATTTTTTGAGGAACATCCATACTGTTTTCCATAATGACTCTGCCGATTGGCATCCCATCAACAATGGGAAAGACTTAAAAAGACCATGTAAATTTGGACATTTTATGACTATGTCAATTAAGCATTTAGTATTCAATAGAGCAGTTATGGATTAAAAGCTTGACTTATAGAATGATATTTGGTTGTAACTTGCTTCTTTCCAAATTTAAATTAAGTGGAATTTTTTTCAACACAGGTAACTGAGTGATAATGTCAAATTAGTGTGGGAAAACATAATGGTTGCTTCTTGTTGGAAAACTTATCTCATTTAACTACAGGACTCTGAAATTTGAAGAAATCTGAAAAAATGTAAAAGAAAAATTAAGAAGATAAAAACAAATGCTCCACAATACCTACCAAGCATTTCATTTATTATGAGAGACACACAGAAACATTTCAGACAAAATGGTGAGCCAATAAGGCAATCACAAGTGAATATAAGGATTTTGTTCTTTCAGTGCAATGAACTAATCAATCATACAATTTTCTCAATTATTTTTTTCCTCTTGAGTATGTTATAATCTCTTTCCTTCAATCACTGAATCACTGCCTTACTCTAGATTCTCATCCTCTCTCTCTCTCTTTTAGTTTTTAAGATTTATTTATTTATTTATTTACTTATTTATTTGAAAGTGAAAGACAGCCCACATGGGGGAGGGGCAGCAGGAGAGGGAGAGAGACTCTCTGGCAGACTCCCTGCTGAGCACAGAGCCCCACATAGGGCTTGATCCCAGAGCCTTGAGATCATGACCTGAGCCAAAATCAAAAGTGGAATGTTTAACTTATTTAGCCATCCAGGCACCCAGTCCTCATCCTCTCTTTATTGGAGTATTTTCTAGCAAGATTTCCCAAATGAATCAAAACAGGATTTAGAATTTATATTATCAGCTAAAGTTCCTAACTGGGAATATACATGTATTTATTTAGTTCAATTTTAACTAATGTAATATTAAAAATGTTTGAAAGACCTATAGAATCTTTAAACATGGAAGTGAATCATGTCTGAAAACCATACAACCCTAAAAAAAAAAATGTCCAACAAGAACCTGAGAATGAATCCTGTGCGGATACTACCATTGCCTGTTCTGGGTGCCTTTGAGTCTCAGGACTATCTGATGGAGTCCCCTGAAAACTTCATGAATTTATTTCTGTTTCATTCATTTTCATTTAGAGGTTGTGCACTTTATCTATTTTTGTTTCTGTTTTTGTTTTTTTCTTTTTTTCCCATTCATATATGATTTATTTTTTAATGTTTTTGTATTATATTATGTTAGTCACCATACAGTACATCCCTGGTTTTTTATGTAAAGTTTGATGATTCATTAGTTGCGTATAACACCCAGTGCACCATGCAATACGTGCCCTCCTTACTACCCATCACCAGTCTATCCCATTTCCCCACCCCCCTCCCCTCTGCAGCCCTCAGTTTGTTTCTCTGTTTTTTTTTTTCTTTCTTCTTTTTTGTTTTGAGTGACCCATTCCCAAGATAAAGCTTTCAAAAAAATATCAATGTACACTGTAGATATATGTCTTGGCCATAGCTATAAGTCAGATGTAGAAGTGAACATTTGAGTTCTACCATAGATATTGAAATGTTTGCTCCTTAAGAAATGTCCAAAGAGAGTTCAGGGGAAAAAAAAGATATGGGTTGTAGACTTTCTGCTCAACACTTAAGGAGTCAAGAGACCCTTTATCTATTTACAGGGGCCATATGTGTGAGATATAGGTATACGTAATAAATTTGTTTATGTACAATATCTGGAAAAAAGACACGAGTTTGAAAAAAGTAAATATTTGGTCTCTGTGCTCTAATTAAACCACAAAAAAAATGCCTATGACCATTTTGGAAAGACATAGTGAAAGGAAATGGGAAAAGAGAGACAAAGAGGAGAGAGAGAGAATGAGACAGACACAATCATAAAGTTTGTGAAATTAGTGTACAAACATTGATGCCTTTAAGGGCTTGATGATATAATATGACCAAGAGCTGTGTAGAGAGGCCAACTCTACAATTCAATAATAAAGATAATGTGGTGGCAACAGTGCACAAAAGGCTTTGTCTTTGTCTTCAAAAAGGCATCTTTCAAATTTTCTGAAACAGTGTCTTCCTGGGGAGGATCCTAACTAGTCATTTTCATTTATCTTCACAAATTATGGGAATCTGAAGATCACCATGTTAGCTGTATTCTCCCAGCACAGGTCTATTTCTCTTCAATCTCTTTTTAAATCTGGAATGACTTGAAATTCCTCTGGAGTTATCTAACAATACATATTGATGATGTTACTTTCCTTAGTATGATAAGCAATGATTTCCTCTAGCTGGTACATCCCTACATCTGCAGGATAATACAGCACAGCTACTACCTAACTCTATGTTACCCTCACATTACAGTTAATGCAGTCTTCTGAAGAAGTTTAAACATCACAGTTATATCAGGTATACAATTGCCTGTATTTATAATCCACAATTTATGATCCATTATTCTTATATAAAGATCTTTGATGGAATAATTCATAGTTTTCACTGTTCTTAAGTTTGAGATCTTGTTCATTTATATAAGGAAGTACATAAGGAAGCTGTATCCTTCCTCTCTGTTCTCACAAATTTCAATATACCTACTAATAAAACATGTCATCATAATATATATATATATATATATATATTTTTTTTTTGCTATCTCCCCATGGATAACTACTGTTTGAGTTTTTTTTTTTCCCTTTAAAAAAAATACTATCGAGGGTTGCCTGGGTGGCTCAGTTGGTTAAGGCCATGATCCCAGGGTCCTGGGACCAAGCCTCTCATGGCGCTGTGCTCCCTGCTCAGTGGGAAGTCTATTTCTCCCTCTTCCTCTGCCCCTTCCTGTGATCCTGATCTCTCTCTCCTTCTCTCTCTCTCTCAAATAAATAAATAAAATCTTTAAAAATTACTATCGAAGGAGGGCATGTGATGTAATGAGCACTGGATATTATATAACACTGTACATCTGAAACTAACAATATATTAAATGTTAATTAATTGAATTAAAAATGTTTAAAAAATACTACTGAAATATGATATACACTTGATGGATTTTTCACAAATTGGAACCACAGCAACTGGCACATTGACATGACCAGTACCCCACAAGCCACTGCTGTGCTTTTACTCTCTTATCACGCTCAATGTAGCATGTCTTACCACTTCTGATAACATAGATTTATTTTGCCATATATTTTAGTTTTAGAATAGGCCCCTTTCTGTGTCTAGCTTCTTTCCTTCACATTACTGCTGTTAAGTTTATTCTTCATTTTTGTGTATTTGTAGATTATTAATTCACATTGCTACCAAATACCCCATTTTGTAACTATCATCTACTTACACAATTTTGTTAATGAGAATATGTGAATATTGTAGCATTTAACTATTACAAATGCTACTGCTATCAATATTTTTGAACATGTCTTCTGTAAACTATCTGGAAGAATTTCTTTGGAATGAATGCAGAAGTGGAAGCTCTAGGTCATTTAGACATGCTTATGTTTATCCCCCACCCTGCTTTATTGAGACATAATTGAGAGATAAAAATTGCACATATTTAAGATTTAAGACAACATGATTTGGTATATATATGGATCATTGCCTGTTAACCATCATTGAGTTGCTCTTTTTTCTTCATATATCCAGATCTTGCTTAATGAATATTAATTCTACATTCAAAACAATTGCACCTGGAAGCATGCCTTTGTTATGCTTAGTCATTGCTTTTACACATAATTATTAGAAAAAAAAGTAATTCTAAAAATGTCCTCCAAATATTTTAGGATTGTTAATGTGATTGCATACAATTTGGATGAAAATACGTGGAAAGCGGAAACACTTTCTATGTTGACTCCTAATTTATTAATAAAACATATCCCACTACATGTATGCCAGTTTATAAAAGCTAGAAATACATTAATATCCTAGTAAGTTGATATGAAAATATTTTTCTTTTATAATTTTATACATTTTCAAAATATTTTTATGAAAATGTTTATCACCTTAATCTTGCATTTTTGGGGCACAGAATCGGGTTTATTTTTCTTCTTACCATTATTATAATATAATATATTATATTATATTAATATATTATTTATTCTTTTATAATTTTATACATTTTCAAAATATTTTTATGAAAATGTTTATCACCTTAATCTTGCATTTTTGGGGCACAGAATCAGGTTTATTTTTCTTCTTACTATTATTATTATATTGAACTGTACTTGACACACAATGTTACATTAGTTTCAGATATACAACATAGTGATTTGACAAATCCGTTTGTTATGTTATTCTCACCACAAGTGTAGCTATCATCTGTCAACATACAATGTCATTACAATACCATTAACTCTATTCCCTATGCTGTAACTTTCATAACTGTCTTATTCTATAATTAAAAATCAGTATCTCTCACTCCTCTTCCTTCCTTTTTACCCATTATACACTCCCCTTCTTTCCAGCACCAATCAGGTTTTCTCTGTATTTGTGGGCTGATTTGTGCTTTGTTTCTTTGTTTCATTTTTAGACCCCAAATATGAGTGAAATTTTATGGTATTTTTCTTCTTCTGCCTGACATTTCACTTAGCACAGTACCCTTTAGGCACATTCATATTATCACAGATGGCAAAATGTCATCCTTTTTATGGCTAAGTAATATCCCATTGTATCTTCATACCATATCTTCTTTGTCCATTTATCTATTGATGGACACTTGGGTTACTTCAATCTTGGCATTGTAAATAATGCTGCAATAAACATAAGGGTGTACATAATTTTTTTGAATTAGTGGTTTTGTTTTCTTTGGGTAAATACCCCGGAGTGGAATTATTAGATCATATGGTATTTCTACTTTTAATTTTTTGAGGAACCTAAATATTTTCCCACAATAACTGTACCAACTTATCTACACACCAGAAGTAAACAAAATTTCTACTCCTTCCAATTCTATGTCTTCCACTCTACTTCTTCCAATCTCAATACCAGTTATCTCTTGTCTTTTTGATGATTGCGATTCTGAGAGTTGTAAGGTGGTATATCATTAGGCTTTTGGTTTGCATATCACTGATGATAAATGATGTTGAGAATCTTTTCTGTGTCTGTTAGCCATCAGTATGTCTTCGGAAAAATGTCTATTCATGTCTTCTGCTCATTTTTTAATTGGATGATTTGTTTTTTGGGTGTTGAATTTTATTAATTCATATATTTCATCTTATAGTTTTTGGTAGAGTTTTTAGTTTTCTTTATATAGCATCATGTCATCTGCAAATAGTGAAGTTTTTCCTTTTTCCTTAATTAAAATGACATAAAATTAGAAATCAATTATAAGGCCAAAACAAACCAATATAAGCATATATGTAAATATATGTTTTTTTTTTTCTTGTCTGCTATAGCTAAAACTTCTAGTATTATGTTCAGTAAAAGTGGGACATCCTTGTCCTGTCCTTCTTGATCTTAGGGGAAAAAATCTCTCAATTTTTCACCATTGAGTATGATGTTAGCTGTGGGTTTATTGTATGTATTTTATTATGTTGAGGTGTATTTTCTCTAAACTCTTTTTGTTGATAATTATTATAAATGGATGTCGAATTTTGTCAAATGCTTTTTCTGCATCTATTGAGGTGACTGATTTTCCATTCTTTCCTACTATGTTGTGCCATATGATTGATTTGTGGCTATAGAACCATTACTTTCTTGCATCCCTGAAATCTGTAATCTGTCCTGGCATATGTACTCTGTCCTGGAGTATGCGTCATGTGCACTTGAAAAAATGTGTATTCTGTTATTTCTGGATGGAATGTTCTATATACATCTGTTAGGTCAATCTCAGTTAATACTTTTTTTTTTCTTTTTCAAATACATTTTCCTTATTTAATTTCAGCTCAGATAATCCATCCATTGATGTAAGTGTGGTATAAAGTTGTCCACAATTATTATATTACTACTAATTTTTCCCATAATGCCCATTAATATTTGCTTTATGTATTTAGGTACATTTATTTGGTTTATGTATTTAGGTACACGAATATTGGGTACATAGATGTTTAAAATTGTTATATCCTCTTGTTGGATTGATCCCTTTATCATTGTGTAATATCCTCCTTATCTCTTGTCACAGTCTTTGTTTTATAGTTTCTATTATCTTATAGACATTGTTACTTGAGTTTTGTGCAGTTTTTTAAATATTTCCATTTTCATGGAATATCTTTTTCTACCCTTTCCCTTTTTTATATTTAATTTTATTTTAATTCAATTAACATATAATATTAACATGTAGTATTGTTGGCTTCAGAGGTACAGTTCAGTGATTCATCAGTTGTATAAAACACCCAGTGCTCATTACATCATGTGTCCTCCTTAATGCCCATCACCCAGTTACGCCATCCCCCACCTACCTCCCATCTAGCAACCCTGTTTGCTTCTTATAGTTAGGAGTCTCTTATGGTTTGTCTTCCTCACTGATTTCATCTTATATTATTTTTTCCTTCCCTTCCCTTATGATTCGGTTTTGTTTCTTAAATTCCACATATGAGTGAAATCATATGATAAATATCTTTCTCTGATTGACTTATTTTGATGAGCATAATAGCTTTTAGTTCCATCCATGTCATTGCAAATGGTAAGATTTCATTTTTCTTTTTTTTTTTGATGGCAGAGTATATTCCATTTTATATATGTACCGCCTCTTCTTTATCCATTCATCTGTCAATGGACATCTGGGATCTTTCCATAGTTTGGCTATTGTAGACATTGCTGCTATAAACGTTGGGGTGCTGATACCCCTTGGGATTGCTACATTTATATCCTTTGGGTAATTACTTAGTAGTGCAATTGCTGGGTCATAGGGTAGTTCTATTTTTAAGCTCTGAGTAACTTCCATGATGTTTTCAGGAGTGGCTGTATGAGCTTGCATTCCCACCAATAGCATAAGAGGGTTCTTTCTCCACATCCTTACCAACATTTGTTGGTTCCTGATTTGTTAATTTTATCCATTCTGACCGGGGTGAGATAGTATCTCACCGTTGTTTTGGTTTGTATTTCCATGAGGCTGAGTAATATTGAACTTTTTTTTTTCCATGTGTCTCTTGGCCATTTGTATGTCTTCTTTGGTATTTACTTACACCATACACAAAATAAACTCAAGATGGATGAAAGATGTAAATGTGAGACAGGAATCCATCAAAATCCTAGAGGAGAAGATAGGCAGCAACTTTTATTTTAACCTGGCTGCAGCAACTTCTCGCTAGGCACAAGATAAAAAGCTTTTGACAGAAAAGGAAACAGTTGACAAAACCAAAAGACAACTTACAGAATGGAAAAAGATATTTGTGTATGTCCTATCAGATAAAGGGCTAGTATCCAAAATTGATGAAGAACTTACAAACTCAATACTCAAAAAACAAATAATACAGTCCATCCTTCACTTTTTAAAAAATATTTTTTATTATATTATGTTAGTCACCATACAGTACATCCCTGGTTTCTGATGTAAAGTTCGATGATTCATTAGTTGTGTATAACACCCAGTGCACCACACAATATGTGCCCGCCTTACTACCCATTGCCAGCCTATCCCATTCCCCCACTGACGCCCCACTGAAGCCCACAGTTTGTTTCTCAGAGTCCATAGTCTTTCATGCTTCATTCCGCCTTCTGATTAATCCCCTTTCTTTATCCCTTTCTTTTCCTACCGATCTTCTTACTTCTTATATTCCATAGATGATAAAAAAACATATGATAATTGTCTTTCTCTGCTTGACTTATTTCACTTACCATTATCTCCTCCAGTGCCATCCATGTTGCAGCAAATGTTGAGAAACCGTTCTTTTTGAGAGCTGAATAATATTCCATTGAATATATGGACCGTAACTTCTTAATCCAGTCATCTGTTGAAGGGCATCTCGGCTCTTTCCACGATTTAGCTATTGTGGACAGAGCTGCTGTGAACATTGGGGTGCATTTGGCCCTTCTCTTCACTACGTCTGTACCTTGGGGTAAATACCCAATAGTGCAATTGCTGGATCATAGGGTAGCTCAATTTTTAACTTTTTAAGGGACCTCCACACTGTTTTCCAGAGTGGCTGTACCAACTTGCATTCCCACCAACAATGTAGGAGGGATCCCCTTTCTCCACATCCTCTCCAACAATTGTTGTTTCTTGCCTTGTCTATTTTTGCCATTCTAACTGGAGTAAGGTGGTATCTCAGTGTGGTTTTGATTTGAATTTCCCTGAAGGCTAATGATTTTGAACATTTTTTCATGTGTCTGTTAGCCATTTGTACGCCTTCATTGGAAAAGTGTCTGTTCATATCTTCTGCCCATTTTTTGATTTGTTTATTTGTTTCTTGTCTATTGAGTTTGAGAAGTTCTTTGTAGATCTTGGATACCAGTCCTTTATCTGTAGTGTCATTTGCAAATCTCTTCTCCCATTCCTCGGGCTGCCTCTTAGTTTTTTTGACTGTTTCCTTGGCTGTGCAGAAGCTTTTTATCTTGATGATGTCCACAAGTTCATTTTATCTTTTGTTTCTCTTGCCTTTGGAGATGTGTCATGAAAAAGGTTGCTTTGGCTGATGTCGTAGAGGTTGCTGCCTACGCTCTTCACTAGGGTTTCGATGGATTTCTGTCTCACATCGAGGTCTTTCATCCATTTTGAGTTTATCTTTTTTTATGGTGTGAGAGAGTGGTCAAGTTTCATTCTTTTGCATGTAGCTGTCCAATTTCCCAGCACCATTTATTGAAGAGACTGTCTTATTCCACTGGATGTCTTTTCCTGCTTTGTCAAAGATTAGTTGCCCAAAGAGCGGAGGGTTCATTTTTGGGTTCTCTATTCTGTTCCATTGGTCTATATGTCTGTTTTTGTGCCAGTAACATGCTGTCTTTTTGATCACAGCTTTGTAGTACAGCTCGAAATCTGGCATTGTGATGCCCCTAGCTTTGGTTTTCCTTTTCAACAATTCCTTGGCAGTTCAGGGCCTTTTCTGTTTCCATACAAATTTAAGGGCTATTTGTTCCAGTTCTTTGAAAAATGTCATTGATATTTAGATCTGGATAGCATCAGAAGTGTAGATTGCTGTGGGTAGCATGGACATTTTAACTATGTTAATTCTTCTGATCCATGAGCATGGACTATTTTTCCATCTTTTTGTGTCTTCTTCAATGTCTTTCAAGAGTGATTTGTAGTTTCTAGAATATAGATCCTTTATGTCTCTGCTTAAGTTAATTCCAAGGTAACATATGGTTTTTGGTGCTATTGTAAATGGATGGATTCCCTAATTTCTCTTTCTTCAGTCTCATTATTCGTGTATAGAAATGCATCTTATTTCTGAGCATTGATTTTGTATCCCGCTACATTACTGAATTGCTATATAACTTCTAATAGCTTGAGAGTGGAGTCTTTTGAGTTTTCCATATAGAGTATCATGTCATTTGGAAGAGAGACAGTTTGACTTCTTCTTTCCCGATTTGAATACAGGCCTAACCCATGCACGAGAAAGCAGTTTATCAAGATTAGAGCAGAAATCAATGAATTAGAAACCAGGAGTACAGTAGAGCAGATCAACAGAACTGGAAACTGGTTCTTTGAAAGAATAAATAAAATTGACGGACCACTGGCAAGTCTTATCCAAAAGAATAGAGAAAGGACCCAAATTAATGAAATTATGAATGAGAAGGGAGAGGTCACAGTCAACACCAATGAACTTGGTAGGATTATTAGAAACTTTTATCAACAGCTTTATGCTAATAAATTAAGGAATCTGGAAGAGATGGAGGACTTCCTGGAAACCTATAAACTACCAAGACTGAAACAGAAAGAAATTGATTTCTTAAACAGGCCAATTAATTATGAAGAGATTGAAACAGTGATAAAAAACCTTCCAAAAAACAAAACTCCTGAACTGGACGCTTTTCCTGGGGAATTCTACCAAACATTCGAAGAAGAAATAATACCTATTCTCCTAAAGCTGTTTCAAAAAATAGAAACAAAAGGAAAGCTATCAAACTCATTCTATGATGCCAATGATACCTTGATCCCCAAACCAGGCAAAGACCCCATCAAAAAGGATAATTACAGACCAGTTTCCCTAATGAATATGGATGCCAAAATTCTCAACAAGATCCTGGCTAATAGAATCCAACAGTACATTAAAAGGATTATCCATCATGACCAAGTGGGATTCATCCTGGGGATGCACGGGTGGTTCAACATTCGCAAAACTATCAGTGTCATAAATTTATTCAGAAGGAAAAAGCCAAAAGTCATATGATTCTCTCAATAGATGCAGAAAAGCATTTGACAAAATACAGCATCCTCTACTGATTAAAACACTTCAGAGGGTAGGGATAGAGGGTACAGTCCTCAATCTCATAAAAAACAACTATGCAAAGCCTACAGCAAATATCATTGTCAATGGGGAAAAGCTGGAAGCCTTTCCCTTAAGATCAGGAACACAACAAGGATGCCCACTCTTGCCACTATTATTCAACATAGTACTAAAAGTCCTTGCAACAGCAATCAGACAACAAAAAGGGATAAAAGGCATCCTTCAGTTTTAATCTGAAAGTGCTTTTCAGTCTGTAGTGAGTATCTTTAGGCAGTACAGATTATTTATTTATTTATTTATTTATTTTTGTTTTTATTTACTTTATAATTTTTTATTATATTATGTTAGTCACCATACAGTACATCCCTGGTTTTTGATGTAAAGTTTGATGATTTATTAGTTGTGTATAACACCCAGTGCACCATGCAATATGTGCCCTCCTTACTACCCATCACCAGCCTATCCCATTCCCCACCCCCCTCTGCTCTGAAGCCCACAGTTTGTTTCTCAGAGTCCATAGTCTCTCATGCTTCATTCCCCCTTCTTATTACCCCCCTTTCTTTATCCCTTTCTTCTCCTACCAATCTTCCTAGTTCTTATGTTCCATAGATCAGAGAGACCATATGATAATTGTCTTTCTCTGCTTGACTTATTTCACTTAGCATTATCTCCTCCAGTGCCGTCTGTGTTGCAGCAAATGTTGAGAAATCATTCTTTTTGATAGCTTAGTAATATTCTATTGTATATATGGACCACATCCCATATTTATTTTCTTTTTTTTAAAGTTTTTGTTTAAATTCCAATAATTAACACACAGTGTGATATTAGTTTCAGGTTTCGAATTAACGATTCAACATTTACATACAACGCCTACAGCTCATCACTACAAGTGCACTCCTATTTAATTATTAAATTTCTTGGCCAGTAAAATCAAAATTGGGAAATAAATTAGGATATATATGCAAACACATCATTATTGTTCATTTACTGAACAAAAATAAATAAAATACATGATCCATGAAGCTTTAGAGACACAGTAATATTGGAATAATTTGAATAAATATATTTGCTTCTTTCCCTATTGAATTGACTGACCCTTAACATACCTGTGAAAATATCTGAAGAAATTATTTTAATTTCTTTCCCAAATTGGGCTTAGGTCCATCCTGGGCTTTTGTTTAACTTAACCTATGTTGTTCAAGTCTCGGTGGACATTCCCAAGTGAATCCAAAGAAACAAACAAAAGCAATAGATTAAATCTCCAGGTAAAGAAGGCTTAGAATCATTGTTGTTGCTGCATTTCTTGGAAGTATCTAAAATATCAAGAGTAGAAATGTACATAGTAATCTATGTACACTTGCTTGGAAAATATTCAAGGATGTTTAATCATAAAATGACTTTGTTCACAGGATGATGATTGAACCAGTGTCAACTAACAAATCCTGTGCATTTGTGAAAGTGCAGAGATAATGCAAGGTATTCCAGTAATCTTAATTGTTTTCCTATTTTTAATAGTCATACAAGAAATGAGACTCTTCAGCAAGTGCATAAGAGAACTTTACTCATAATTTAGTATTTTTGTGTATAGTAAGCAATAGATACATTTGGACATCCCATTAACAAGGGAACTCCACTTTTTTGACTGAGGTAGGTTTAAACACTGTATAAATAATTTGTATTAGAGTATATATCCTTAAAAGTAAAAAAAATAATAATAGTCTGCTTGAACACTTGTTTATCTTTTTAACACATGAAGCTCTTCCTAAACGTGAAGTGTGTTATTATACAATTCTGAGAATTGGTATGATTGTGAATGATTGTGAAATAATATTGAAACATAGTAAAATTGATAATAAAGACTACTGCTCATATTGTCTATGAACTATGCTCTGGATTTATTATGAATACTACGTGAGCCTACCCTATGTTATATTTAAATACCATATTCTGGAATATAATTGATAATAAGTATAATAATCTATGATAAAATATATAAGAAATGTTTATATAAATTAAAACAGTACTTCAAATATGAGAGTAATTTTTTGGTGATAATTGAACCAAGACATTTACAGAAAAAAAAAAAGAAGTTGAAGGATAAACAATGTTCATTAAAGAATGAAGGGTTCATTTTGTCCATAGCCTGTGATGAATCTTCTGGTGATGGGGAAGATTGCATTCCAGTCAAGAATGCTTTAAACAACATAGGTAGCATGAATTATATTCTTCAGAGGTAAAGATGTTTTTATGCAACAGCATGATGTGATCATATAGGTGTTGATTCTATTAATTCTTTTGGTAGTGCTGGTTACTGTTTGGATTGAAATTACTCAGAAGTTAAGCACATCAGTTTGGGAAATAAGTGATGTAATCTATGAAAGAGCTGATTAAGATATAGATGATTTGAAATGGAGTTTGAGGCTGAGTGAGTAGCTACACACTGTACACATGCTTCAGCAGAAGTTGTAGAATGCAAAATTGACAATATATCTGTTTTTGGAGTTCATTTATAAATGTGCTCTCTGAAGGGGAAATGAAATAAGGCTAATATTGGAATATGCTTTGGGTATGTTATATTTAAAGAATAAACCTAACATTTAAGGGTTCACACCCTCAATACAATTGTGGAGGACAGTCATATTTTCTACTTGTTTATTATTGTTTTCGTGAATGTAGATTGCTTATATGGCATCCATTGCAATCTTAATGGTGCTTCCTACTTGCTTTTTACCCAATATAATATAATATAATATAATATAATATAATATAATATAATAATATCATCCAATGACATTAATGAAATTCTCATTACCATCAGCACACCAGAAACTTTTCATCTTACCCAATTTTAACTCTATACCCATTAAGTATTAACTCCCCCATTTCTCCCTCATCCCAGGCCCTGGAAGCCCCCATTCCACTTCCATCTCTAGGAGTTTGATTACTTTGAGTATCTTGTATCTGTGGAATCATGCATATGGCTTGTTACAATTGCTTTATTTTACTTAGCATAATATCTGCAAACTTTATCTATGTTGTAGCATACAGCAGAATTTCCTAATTCCCTTCCTTTTTAAAACTGGAAGACATCATATATATTATAATATATATAATATATATGATGTCTTATATATATATGAGACATATATATATGTCTTATATATATGACTTATATATATGTCTTAATATATATGATATACACACACACACATATATATGGTATATTTTGTTTATCCATTACTCTGTCAGTAGACAGTTTTGTTGCTTCTACCCCTCACTTACTGTGAATAAAGCTGCTGTACATAAAATATCTATTCTGGACTCTGGTTTCTTTCTCTTGGACATGTACTCAGAAGTGGAATTTTGGATCATATGGTGATTCTAGGCTTATTATTGCTTTTATTTATTACTCTGTCAGTAGACAGTTTTGTTGCTTCTACCCCTCACTTACTGTGAATAAAGCTGCTGTACATAAAATATCTATTCTGGACTCTGGTTTCTTTCTCTTGGACATGTACTCAGAAGTGGAATTGCTGGATCATATGGTGATTCTAGGCTTATTATTACTTTTATTTTGAGAAATTGTTATGCATTTTCCACACTACTTGTGCCATTCTGCATTTGCACCAGCATGACACATTTTTTTCACTTTCTCACCCATGTTGTTATTTCCTTTTTTTGTTTTTGTTTTTTGTTTTTTTTTTTTTTTTTTTTTAGTAGTAGTAGCCATCCTAATGGGTGAGAGGTGGTATTGCATTGTAGTTTCAATTTGAAGTTCTCTAATAATTATTGATTTTTAACATATTCTCCTGTGCTTATTGGTCATATCTATATCTTCTTTGGAGAAATGTCCAAGTATTTCACCAAATTTTAAATTAGTTTTTCTGTTGTTGAGTTGTAGTTGTTTATATATTCCCAATATCAATCCCTTATATGACAAATATTTTCTAGGGATTTCTCATTTACTCTGCTGATAAAGTTTTTTGGTGCACCAAATTTTTAATTTTGATTAAGTCTAATTCATTATATTTTTTATGTTATTGAACATATTTGTGTGTCATATCCAAGAAATTAAATCCAAAGTTGTGTAATTTTTTCCCTGTACTTTCTTCTAAGACTTTATAGTTTTTGTCTATTTAGCTATTTGATCCATTTAAGTTAATTTCTGTTTATGGTGTAAGGTAATTGTTCAGTTTCATTATTTGCATGTGGATATCAAGTTTTCCCTGTGTAACTTTTTGAAAAGACAATCTCATTGAAAGGTTTGTAGACCTTTGTCAAAAATAATTTAAGCACATATGCGAGGGATTTTTCTGACCTATTTTATTAGTTTATGTATGTCTCTGCCAACAGTAAACTATATTATCATAACTTTTATAGTGAATTTTTTATCAGAAAGAGTGAGTTCCACAAATATTTTATAAGATTGTTTTGGTTATACAGGGTATCTTGAGATTATACATTAATTTCAAGGATGCATTTTTCTATTTCTGCAAAATCTTCCTTGGGATTATGATAGACATTTCATTGAATTTTTAGTTTGCTTATGGTAGCATTAATATCTTAACAATATTATGTCTACCAATCCATGAATACAGGATTTTTTCCCCCTTATTTGTCTCTTCTTCAATTTCTCTCAGCAATGTTTTGTGATTTTCAGTGCACAAGTTACCCCCATTCTTTGTAAGTTTAAGGTATTTTATTGTTTTTGATGATATAAATGTAATTTATATTTTAAAAAATTCTTACAATTGTACATTAGTGTGTAGAAGTACAATTAATTCTGTATCTTGAAACTTTGCTAAATTTGCTTATTAGTTCTGACATACTTTTTGTAGACTCCTTAGAATTGTCTACATTTAAGATGTTTGTGAGCCAAACATTACTTCTTTATTTCTGATTTGGATGCCTGTTATCTTTTTCTTGCCTAATTGCGCTGGTTAATACTTCCAGTGTAAAGTTGATTAGAGGAGATACAGTGGCATCCTTGCTTTGCTCTTGATATCAGAGGGAAAACTTTCAGTTTTCACCACTGAGTGGAATGATACTTGTGAATTAATTTTTTAACTGTGACATCAGTTTTATATCCCCTTAATATTTTATTCAAGTAATGTAAGAACATAATCTTGACAGCACATATGCTAAAACAATGATCCCATTACTCATGTCTGATCTCTAAGATAGATATTTCATATTACTTTATTAGTTTTTGTTTCTATTTATCCATATATTTTCACTAATATGTTTACCTATTAATGATTAAGTTATAAATATCCAATACCAGCTCTTGACTCATCATTCCAGCCACTGGGAATGGAGAAATTCTCCCTCCATATACACCACTTCCAACTCATTTTCCCTTTTCCCATCCTTTCACAAAACTTATATTTCATTTGTGTCTCAAGTGGCAAAGTTGACAACATTTTTCCATCTTCTAGTATGCATTACTAAAATACAATATATATTGTAAAACCTGGTGATATTTTTGTTACTATTTCTATAGTTAGGTCTAGAATAATATTTAAGATTAAAATACTACATAGTTGTAGAACTTATTCATTAATGTCTCTGGACATCACCATCACTATGTGGAAGACTCTTAGGATATTATTTCCAATTTTTACCACTTTAGTGACAGACCATTCATTTACCTAATTTTTTTTCAAAGATGGATCTCAGATCTGTCTGTCTTAATTGGCCATTTAAATTTATTGGTTAATGATTAAAATACATCCTAAAACCTTTAGAATGAAGGACCATTTGTGGTGTGTGTGTGTGGGGGGGGGCAGTTTTAATTTATTAGTTTTTAAAAAGTAATTCTTAATGGAAACAAGTTGACCAAAACTCTGTCACAGAATTTTGAGACACATTAAAACAAAAGTTTAGTGAAAAAGACAATAATAAATTCATTTTTTTTCAGAGTCCTGAACTATTGCATCACTTGTTGTGTCTTTTGATCACCTGTTCTCTTTTGACATATTTGTTTTAAGAGGAAGAGTTGATAAATATATGTGATTACATTCACACACTGATCTAGAATTGGTAAGTTTTAAATGCAAGAAAAGAAAAAAAATGAGAAAGACAAAATGCCATAGAATAATATATATTATGTAAGTTTCGAGAAGCAGAGAGATATGAAACATGTGCTACTTGGGAGAATTCGAGCAGATTTATGAAAGGTACAATTAGTGTGGTATACAGATATTTAGTTAAAGGGTCTACTTTATATCATTCAGAGAATGTTGAGGAGGCAGAAGAGAATGACTTAGTATAAATGGCACTTGACCATAAAGATTCATCCAAGATTTCAGAACAGGTGAACCAAATAATGTTACCTGACTTCAAGGAAGCTTGATTTGACATTACTGTGCAAAGACGACTCAAGGAAGAAATATTGCTTTTTACCATAAGCTGGTAGGCTGTGTCGTTTTAGAAGTACATCTTTTTTTTATTGTTATATTATGTTAGTCACCATACAGTACATCCCTGGTTTTTGATGTAAAGTTCGATGACTCATTAGTTGAGAATAACACCCAGTGCACCATGCAGTACGTGCCCTCCTTACTACCCATCACCAGTCTATCCCATTCCCCCACCCCCCTCCCCTCTGAAGCCCTCAGTTTGTTTTTCATAGTCCATACATCTTAAATATGAATGAAAAAAGTATCTGTTGGAGGTCATAAATATTTACTCATAAAATAACTCAAATAATGTATGAATTTACATTAACTTTTTTGGCATATATTTTGAATATATCTGATTTTGGTGATACTTGTGTTAGTGTAGAGTAGCAAAACATATTTATCCTAATGAATTCTTAATAGAAATACAGTTTTTTTAGTAACATTAAAGAAATAGGCCACAAGTAGCCTTAGAAAATAGGCTTAGAAAATAGGCTACAAATTCTAGCATCTTCAAATTTTAATCTCTGTGTCAAAAACTGTTTGTTTTCTCCCAATATAGAAAAGTTTGGTTATTCACTTAAGGGCTTTAAAATTTTAAATAATGCATAACATGAGAAAAATAATGAGTTGAAAATAGCTTATTGTTCTGTACTTATTTACTTTTGTGTATGCTTTTAGGAAAATCATATCAATGTGCCATGGAAAATTATACTCAAACATCAACTGATTTCATCTTATTGGGGTTGTTCCCACCATCAAGAATTGGCCTGTTCCTATTTATTCTCATTGTTTTTATCTTTCTAATGGCTCTGTTTGGCAACCTTTCCATGATTATCCTCATCTTCCTAGACACCCATCTCCACACACCCATGTATTTCTTACTTAGTCAGCTCTCCATCATTGATCTTAACTACATCTCCACAATTGTCCCCAAGATGGCTTCCAATTTTCTGTTTGGAAACAAGTCTATCTCCTACATTGGGTGTGGGGTTCAGAGCTTCTTCTTCTTGACTTTAGGAGGGGCGGAAGCATTGCTCTTGACATGTATGGCCTATGATCGTTATGTGGCTATTTGCTTTCCTCTCCACTATGCCATTCATATGAGCAAAAGAGTGTGTGTAGTGATGATAACGGGATCATGGATTATGGGCTCAATCAACTCCTGTGCCCACACTATATATATTCTCCATATTCCTTATTGCCAGTCTAGAGCCATCAACCACTTCTTCTGTGATGTTCCAGCCATGATAAGTCTGGCCTGCATGGACACCTGGGTCTATGAGTACACAGTGTTTGTAAGCACCACCCTCTTCCTTGTGTTTCCTTTCATTGGTATTGCATGTTCCTATGGCCGGGTCCTCTTTGCCATCTGCCGCATGCAGTCAACAGAAGGGAGGAAAAAGGCTTATTCAACCTGCAGCACCCACCTCACTGTGGTCACTTTCTACTACACACCCTTTGCTTACACTTATCTACACCCAAGATCCCTCCGATCTCCAACAGAGGACAAGATCCTGGCTGTCTTCTACACCATCCTGACCCCAATGCTCAACCCCATCATCTACAGCTTGAGAAACAAGGAGGTGATGGGGGCCCTGAGAAGAGTGATTCAGAGAATCTGCTTTATGAAAATGTAGACAAAGCTCTTTTGTATGTGTCCTCAGGACTTCGGTATAAGTGTATTCATCAGCATACGATAATTAAAATATTATTTTATACTTAGAGTGCAAAAACTTAAATTAGAGGAGAAGAAAATCACTCATGTCTGGACAAAATTATTGTGTAAATATATATGTAACTCCATGCCTTATCTTTTCTTTTTTCTTTATGGTGCTTTTTCTGATCAATTTCAAAATCCTTTTCAAATGCATTCATTATTTATTGATATGTTGTAAATTATAATCATTCTTTGTCATGTAGAAATGAAAGTGGAAACTGTCTCAATGAAGTTCCATTCAGCAGAACAGTTCTATTTTCCATGTATTTTGCAAGATAAGTAAACAGAATATTAAATATTTCCTGAATGTTAGATCAAACTAACAGACAGAAGACTTCTTCTTCATCTCATTGTAGACTTGTAACTTATCTGTGCCAATTCTTTTTTTTTAATGTTTATTATATTATGTTAGTCACCATATAGTACATCCCCGGTTTCTGATGTAAAGTTCGATGAATCTTTTTTTTTTCAATTTAGTGTAACTTTTATTTAAATCTTTTTATTTTTTAAGTATTTTATTTACTTATTTGAGACAGAGAGAGTGAGTGAGCTAGAGAGAAGCAAGAGCAGGGTGGGGGAGAGGGAGAAGCAGACTTTCTGCTGAGCAGGGAGCCAGATATGGGGCTCCATTCCAGGACCCTGAGATCATGACCCAAGCCAAAGGCAGACCCTTAACCAAACTGAGCCACCGAGGCACCTCTAGTGTAACTTATCTCTAGAGGGATTTAGCTGAGACTTCATCAGGGACTCTAAAGTCCTTAAACCATTCTGAATAAAATGTAAAAAGTTTATGTTTCTTTTAAGAAGGTGAATCTGACAAAATTGAATTCATGATAGGTATTCCTCAAGATCCGGACTTCCAAAGTGTCAACAGGTATCAAGAAATCGTGAGGTTAATTATATGGCGGCTCAGTCAACATTTTAGTCTAGCTATTAGGAATTAGGAATTTCAAGGACATTCCCATAACCATCCCCACACTAACTACATACTCAGTAGTCACTACTATTCTTGCATTGGGTCATGTGTCTTATGTGATATTTTATTTTCCACTCACTAAATCTTATAGTTTTAGTGAAACAGGTCCAGAGAAAGTTATCTTCTATAGACCAGTTTTAGTCATTATATTTTGGCTCAATAATTTTTCTAATCAGGTCCCGCTATTAAAATCCAGTGAAAAACTCTAAGCTCAAGTAACCTACTGGGTAGATTGCTATTAATATTCATCAGTGGTAAGTGAAGAAATGCTCTACTTTATCAGGTTTGGCACGGAGAAGAAACATATAATTTACAGGACACAGAACAAGATTAAAATATGAGGCCTCTTGTTCAAAAACAGGAAAACGTGCCATCACTGGTACTACTATAGAGTTCTTTTCAAGATTAATTTATTAGTTTTGAAATGCAATCAAAATAACAAACATCATTTCCGTTTCATAATTTTATATTTAATAAGTAGTAATACACTGCTATATGATGTCTTTATTGGTCATAAGATTTTTCTGACTCACTTCTTTTATTTCATTTATTTCCATCAAAATTTATATCTTCAAGAACTTCATTTTTCTGTTGATATAGTTCAAGGTATTATTAGTCATGCTGGTAAATGCTAGGTCATGATTAGTTTTTACTAATTTTTCATTTTTAGAATAATCTGTATGCTTATGTTGCTGGAGCTATTAGGAGTATTTATAAGCCACGGACACATTGGACTGACTTTTTTTTTCTGAAATTTTTTTTCAAAGATTTTATTTATTTGACAGAGACAGCCAGGGAGAGAGGGAACACAAGCAGGGGGAGTGGGAGAGGAAGAAGCAGGCTCATAGCAGAGGAGGCTGATGTGGGGCTCGATCCCATAACACCGGGATCACGCCCTCTGCCGAAGGCAGAAGCTTAACAGCTGCTCCACCCAGGCACGCTTTTTTTTTTTTCTGAATTTTTGATACATTCCATCAAAATTAAATTTTAGTGCATATAGAGCCGCTCTTTCTTAAGGAGTTTGTTTATTTATTTTTTAAAGATTTCATTTATTTATTTGACACAGAGAGACAGCAAGAGAGGGAACACAAGCAAGGGGAGTGTGAGAGGGAGAAGCAGGCTTCCTGCTGTGTAGGGAGCCCGAAGTGGGGCTCGATCCCCTGACCTGCGCTGAAGGCAGACACCTAAAGGCTGAGCCACCCAGGTGCCCCTGGATATTATTTTTTTCTAAAAATGTTCTCTAATGAATCAATTTCAACTCATCAATTTATACATAACTCTGAATTTAATTTTAAATATAAATTTAAAAACTGGCATTTTAATGAATGCTCTCTAATTTCTGGTGATCTTAGTGACCTTTGTATAAGAAAAAGGAAACCAATTCATGTTTCAAACACCCTTTTTATAAATTTCATAGTTGTATCTTCCCTTATAAAGTACACTGCTGTTACTTTTTTTTTCTTTAATGGTTTCAAAAATTTATATGAAAAGTATTCTTTTCTATCAATAATATTTCATATTAATTTTTAAATCTTGAAAAGATTTTAGAATTTTATTTCTCTTTATAAATGTTTGGGCATTGACTTTGCAATGTTGCAGCAGTTTTTAAAACTATAGATTTTGGATTATTTTGTTAATTCTAATAACATCCCAATGTACTTTATTGTAATGACAAGGTGTGTACTCTTATTTTGTGATAATTTACAAAGATTACTACTTAAGCTCCATAGCATTCGCTATACTGGCTCTCGGGTAAGATAGTCAATAATTTTGTAAATGACACAGGAACGATCTTTGGGATGGAAATCAGCCCATGCCCCACCATGAGTCACTGCTATCGCCAGGCAGAGCTCCTTCTCTCTCTGGGTTGTGGCACCTTCCACCATTTTTGCTGCCTCTGCAGCTGCTGCTGACATCACTGTGCAGGAATCTGGTCCTAGTCGCAACAGAGCTACTCCCTTGGGGTCCTATGGCACCTTGAGCAAGATGTGTGTGTTCCTATGAGGAGGCCAGGACAACTACTCTGTGAGCATCCTGCCTGAGCGAATATGTGCAGGAACTGTTTCTGGACAACAATCACATGCCAATGCTACAAGCCAGCTTTTCTACAGCCCTCCTCCTCCTCCTCCTTCTTCTTCTTCTTCTTCTTCTTCTTCTTCTTCTTCTTCTTCTTCTTCTTCTTCTTCTTCTTCTTTCTTCTTCTTCTTTTTTTTTGCATTTTCTCCTCCTTTTTTTTTTTAATGATTTTTTATTATATTATGTTAGTCACCATACAGTACATCCCCGGTTTCCAATGTAATGCTCAATTATTCATTAGTTGCATATAACAACCAGTGAACCATTCTTCTTCTTCTTTCTTCTTCTTCTTTTTTTTGCATTTTCTCCTCCTTTTTTTTTTTAATGATTTTTTATTATATTATGTTAGTCACCATACAGTACATCCCCGGTTTCCAATGTAATGCTCAATTATTCATTAGTTGCATATAACAACCAGTGAACCATGCAATACGTGCCCTCCTTACTAACCATCACCGGTCTATCCGATTCCCCCCCCCCTCCACTCTGATGCCCTCAGTTTGTTTCTCATAGTCCATTGTCTCTCATGTTTCATTCCCCCTTCTGATTAACCCCCTTTCCTTAACCCATTCTTCCCCTACCGATCATCCTAGTTCTTATGTTCCATAGATGAGAGAAATCATATGATAATTGTCTTTCTCTGCTTGACTTATTTCACTTAGCATTATTTCCTCCAGTGCCGTCCATGTTGCAGCAAATGTTGAGAAATCGTTCTTTCTGATAGCTGAGTAACATTCCATTGTATATATGGACCACATCTTCTTAATCCAGTCATCTGTTAAAGGGCATCTCGGCTCCTTCCACGATTTAGCTATTGTGGACATTGCTGCTATGAACATTGGGGCGCATATGGCCCTTCTCTTCACTACGTCTGTATCTTTGGGGTAAATACCCAGTAGTGCAATGGCTGGATCATAGGGTAGCTCAATTTTTAACTTTTTAAGGGACCTCCACACTGTTTTCCACAGTGGTTGTACCAACATGCATTCCCACCAACAATGTAGGAGGGATCCCCTTTCTCCACATCCTCTCCAACAATTGTTGTTTCTTGCCTTGTCTATTTTTGCCATTCTAACTGGTGTAAGGTGGTATCTCAGTGTGGTTTTGATTTGAATTTCCTTGATGGCTAATGATTTTGAACATTTTTTCATGTGTCTGTTAGCCATTTGTATGTCTTCATTGGAAAAGTGTCTGTTCATATCTTCTGCCCATTTTTTGATTTGTTTATTTGTTTCTCGTGTATTGAGTTTGAGAAGTTCTTTGTAGATCTTGGATACCAGTCCTTTATCTGTAGTGTCATTTGCAAATATCTTCTCCCATTCCGTGGGCTGCCTCTTAGTTTTTCTGACTGTTTCCTTGGATGTGCAGAAACTTTTAATCTTGATGAAGTCCCATAAGTTCATTTTATCTTTTGTTTCTCTTGCCTTTGGGATGTGTCATGAAAAAGGTTGCTTTGGCCGATGTCATAGAGGTTGCTGCCTATGTTCTCCTCTAGAATTGTGATGGATTCCTGTCTCACATCGAGGTCTTTCATCCATTTGGAGTTTATCTTTGTGTATGGTGTGAGAGAGTGGTCAAGTGTCATTCTTTTGCATGTAGCTGTCCAATTTTCCCAGCACCATATTGAAGAGACTGTCTTTTTTCCACCAGATGTTTTTTCCTGCTTTATCAAATGTTAGTTGCCCAAAGAGCCGAGGGTCCATTTCTGGGTTCTCTATTCTGTTCCATTGGTCTATGTGTCTGTTTCTGTGCCAGTACCATGCTGTCTTTGTGATCACAGCTTTGTAGTACAGCTCGAAATCCGGCATTGTGATGCCCACAGCTTTGTTTTTCCTTTTCAATAGTTCCTTGGGGATTCGGGGCCTTTTCTGTTTCTGAACAAATTTAAGGACTACTTGTTCCAGTTCTTTGAATAATTTCCTCGGTATTTTGATCGGGATAGCATTGAAAGTGTAGATTTCTCTGGGTAGCATGGACATTTTAACTATGTTAATTCTTCCGATCCATGAGCATGGAATATTTTTCCATCTTTTTCTGTCTTCCTCAATGTCTTTCAAGATTGATTTATAGTTTCTAGAATATAGGTCCTTTACGTCTCTGGTTAAGTTAATTCCAAGGTAACGTATGGTTTTGGTGCTATTGTAAATGGGATGGATTCCCGAATTTCTCTTTCTTCGGTCTCGTTATTCATGTATAGAAATGCAACTGATTTCTGAGCATTGATTTTGTATCCCGCCACATTACTGAATTGCTAATAGTTTGGGAGTGGCTTCTTTTGGGTTTTCCATATAGAGTATTATGTCATTTGCAAAGAGACACATTTTGACTTCTTCTCTGCCAATTTGGATACCTTTGATCCCTTTTTGTCTTCTGATTACTGTTGCAAGGACTTCTAGTACTATGTTGAATAATAGTGGTGAGAGTGGGCAATTTCTTTGCCAATTTGAATACCTTTGATCCCTTTTTGTCGTCTGATTGCTGTTGCAAGGACTTCTAGTACTATGTTGAATAATAGTGGCGAGAGGGCATCCTTGTCATGTTCCTGATCTTAAGGGAAAGGCTTCCAGCTTTTCCCCATTGAGAATAATATTTGCAGTAGGCTTTTCATAGATGGCTTTTATAAGATTGAGAAATGTACCCTCTGTTCCTACACTCTGAAGTGTTTTAATCAGGAAAGGATGCTGTATTTTGTCAAATGCTTTTTCTGCATCAATTGAGAGGATCATATGGTTCCTGAGTCTTTTCTTGTTGATATGATGCATCACGCTGATCAATTTGCGAATGTTGAACCATGCTTGCATCCCAGGTATGAATCGCACTTGGTCATGAATGATAATCTTTTTAATATACTGTTGGATTCTATTAGCAAGGATCTTGTTGAGGATTTTGGTGTCCATATTCATTAGGGAAAACGGTCTGTAATTCTCCTTTTTGATGGGTTCTTTGCATGGTTTGGGGATCAAGGTCATATTGGCCTCATAGAATGAGTTTGGTAGCTTTCCTTCTGTTTCTATTTTTTGAAATAGCTTTAGGAGAATAGCTATTATTTCTTCTTTGAATGTTTGGTAGATTTCCCCAGGAAAACAATCTGGGCCTGGAGTTTTGTTATTTGGAATATTGTTTATCACTGACTCAATCTCTTCATAATTAATTGGCCTGTTTAAGAAATCAATTTCTTCCTGTTTCAGTCTTGGTAGTTTATAGGTTTCCAGGAAGTCCTCCATCTCTTCCAGATTGCTTTGTTTTTTGGCAGGGGTCTGTGGCTCAGCGGGCTAAGGCGGCTGTTTGGGGTTTGAGACCTGAAGGAAACCGAGCTTGTGAAGGATCCCTGCTTCCTCACCTTTTTTAAAAAAACTATTATTATGTTATGTTAGTCACCATACAGTACATCTTTAGCTTTTGATGTAATGTTCCATGATTCATTGTTTGCGTATAACACCTACTGCCCCATGCAATACGTGCCCTCCTTACTACCCATCACCGGTCTATCCCATTCCCCCACCCCCCTCCCCTCTAATGTCTTCAGTTTGCTTCTCATAGTCCATAGTCTCACATGTTTCATTCCCCCTTCTGATTACCCGCCCTTTCTTTATCCCTTTCTTCCCCTACAGCGGGCGAGCCTGATAGCAGGGCTCGATCCCAGAATGCCGAGATCACGCCCTGAGCTGAAGGCAGATGCTTAACCACTGAGCCACCCAGGCGCCCCTAATTAATGATCTTTACTTGAATTCTTGAAAAATTACTTTGTGTGTATGTGTGTGTGTGTGTGTGTGTGTGTGTGTGTGTGTAGCTAGGACTCATCTCTAACAAAGAGTTCCTCCATATTTTTATTGTTCTATTTTTTAAAAGATTTGATTTATTTATTTTAGAGAGAGTGTGTGAGTGGGCAGAGGGGCAGAGGGAGAGGAGGGCAAGAATCTCAAGCAGACCCTGCTGTTGCCACTTAACCCACATGAGATGGATGAACATCGAAGTGATGAAATAGAGCAGAGAGTGAGACAGACACAAGTGTCCAAACATTGTGATCAGTGGAGAGGATTCAGAGGTGTGGCGCCCAAGTAACCAAGGAGTCAGTGTTTCAGACCCTATTGGGGGCCATGTTAGCATCCTGACTAGCACTGTCCTGAATCTCATCCTTGTTTATTACTTAGTCTGTCTGGGTCGAAATGCCCTTGCTCTTCTTTGGACCTGGGATTACTCACACGGTATAGATCAAAGATTGAACTGAGTGATTTGCCACATTTCTTCCAGCTGTACAACTTCTTTACTAGCAGTTTATCTTCATCTGTCCATTCCAGGGCACAAGAGTATTAACATCACTGACTTCTGTGCTACATGACGGCAAAGAATTCCCCAACCCGGAGACATTTGACCCTGCCCACTTCCTGGATGATAGCGGCAACTTTAAGAAGAGTGACTACTTCATGCCCTTCTCTGCAGGTAATAAAAATTAAATCCCTTAGGTGCTGAAGGACGAAATATTTTGGGAAGTCAGTTAAAACTTACATGGTGCCTGCTCTGGGATGAGTAGAATTGTTCTTCTCATATTAAAAACATCACTCCCCAATGCCCATGTGCTTTGCACACTCAGCATACATCGTCATTATTGGAACGTTGCATGGGTGACGGAGTTCTTCCAAAGTAAGAAAGCTAGAGTATAGGTTCATTAAATTCTGCCTCTAGATATATCACTGAGCTACCAAGATCTCCTCTTAGCAGCAGATGAAACTCATTTAGACTTTACTCCCTGGCCATGAGAAAGGTATATAACTCCTCAATTTTGAGTTAAGTATCTTTTTAAAAAAATTATTTATTTGAAAGAGAGAGAGAGAGAAGCAGAAGCAGGGGGAGGGCAGAGGGAAAAGGAGAAGTAGTCACCCTGTTGAGCATGGGGGAAGGGACAAGGGACAAGCAGATTCCCACTGAGCAGGGCGCCTGATGTAGACTCCATCCCAGGACCCTGATGGGATCATGACCAGAGCTGAAGCCAGATGCGTAACAGTGAGCCACCCAGGCACCTCTGAGTTAAGTATCTCTTCTATGTGGGGTGCCAGAGATTTGGCTCAGCCAGTCAGGTGTCTGACTTTGGCTCGGAGTCCTAATCTAAGGGTCCCTGCGATTAAGCCTTGTTTGGGCTTCCCACTCAGTGGGAGCTCTCCTTGTCCCTCTCTGCCCCTTCCACTCCCCCCGCCCCCACTTATACTCGCTCTCAAATAAATAAATCCAATCTTTAAAAAAAAAAGTATCTTCTCTGTGATATCCCTTACTCCCCAGAGTGAGCTCTAGGGTGACAAGTATCCACAAGCACAGCATAGACACCAAAGAGGCTCATACTCTAGTTAGGGAAGCAGATTAGTAAACAGATCATTATAATCTAGTAAGACTAGTGTTGTGGGAGAAGAAAGCCCAGGCCGCTCGGGAAAGCAGAAGAGGAAGCTGGCTCCTTCCTGTTCACTCCTGCTCCACAGTGAGGCATCAACTGGAATAAGCAACATTCTACCACAGCAGAAAGGGAATTTGAGCTGCCTCACAGGGGACAGGGAGCGAGGAAGAAGAGAAAGGCGGGGCACTTTCTGGGGACCACAGGAGCAGGGTGTTCTATCGATTGAGGAAGATCAGGAACCAGCCAACTAACCATGGCATCAAAGGAAATCTTGGGAAAGTGGCAGAATGCCCCTGCAGTGATTCCAAGGCACCTGATTATCCCTCCGCCAAGATCAGGTATCTTGGATGTGGGTCTCACATCTATAGTGTGTGCTGGGTCTCTGTATGGAGTCACCTTCATTTATCTGATGGCTTCTGATGCCAGCTTTGTGTCTTGTACTGTATATACCAAGATGTCAAGGACTGAGCCTTCCCTACTAGGAATGCACATTTTAGCATGGTAGAAAAATAGTAAACAGAAAATTATGATTCATGGTGAGGATCTGTGTTTTAATCGAAGGTTTTACTTATCTATCTATGTTTATTTCTTGATCTATTCATTTATCTATGTATGTTTTAATTGAGGAAACCCAGAGAAGACACGATTCTCTGCCGAGGATCTGGGGATTATAGAGAGAAATGACGTAAGACATAGGTCCTGAAAGAAGTATAAGGACGTGCCTCTTAACCAGAGGAACAGCATGAGGTAAAACTGGAGATGTCACGGTGTGTTGGAGATTGCTGAAGAGTGGGTATGGCTAGAACCGAGAATAGAGTGTGTGGAGGATGGAAAGAGAGATAGGGACTGTCAGACAGGGAACAGAGCAGTTGTAATGTGGAAATACATAATGACGTGCTTGATGTAGGCCTGCTACTCAATAGATACTTGTTGAATGAAGGATTGTCGTGAAGACACTAGGAGAATGTAAGCATTCATGTATCCCGTCTAACCTTCCTTCAGCCCTCCATCAGTTCAGTCATTCGTCAGATACTTCTTGTGACATAGTTCTTGTGGCAGTTCCAAACATACTGTTCAAGCAACAGGTCCCTTCTGTTTGTTATTTTCAGGAAAGCGATTGTGTGTGGGGAGAAGGACTGGCCCGATATGGAGCTGTTTTTTATTCCTGACCAACATTTACAGAAATTTACTCTGAAATCTCTGGTCGGCCTAAAGGACATCGATACCACCCCCAATTGCCAGTGGGTTTGGCCGTCTGCCACCCCCTACCGGCTCTGCTTCATTCCCATGTGAGGAAGGACAGACCATCATACACTGCCAGCAGTTCTCTGTAGCTTCTCCTCGTCTGGGGCGTCATTCACCTCTTGTCCCTGCTGGGGATGCTTTCTCTGACCTCTTCTCTAGTTCCCCATTCCCTCCATTACCCAGTGAACATCCAACCTCCATTAGGGAAAGTTTCAGAACGCCTGCGTGGCTCAGTCGTTAAGTCTGCCTGTGGCTCAGTCATGATCGCGGAGTCGGGACGTGGCCCACTTGGTGAACCCTGCTCAGTGGGAGTCTGCTTCTGCCCTCTCCCTCTCTCCCGTGGCTCTCGTTATCACGCATCTCGTCTCTCCTCAAAAATAAATAAAATATTAAAAAAAAAAAAAAAAAAAAAGCAAAGTTTCCAGAACTTCATTACACATGTGCTGTGCTGTTCTTTATACTCTGTAACACTTGTGTTTGCCACCACACATACTTACCTCATATTGAGCTGTTACTATGTTATCACTGTGATACAAAACCAATGATTGGTGTAAGCTACCACCACGGCCATTTGTCCTCTGCATGTTGTAGATGGGAAGCATTATTATTTGCTGAGCCGGTTCTTAAAGGCTTTCCTTTCTTTTGGGCATAATACAGATAAAAATGGAAGAAAATAGTGTCGAAGACGCGCACCACGGAGGGCAAGGGGGAGGAAGGGCAGGAAAGCCCCTCTTGGCTCAGTGACACCTACAGTTACTTGAGGTTTTGGATTTGCAGATGAGATAGAGTTGTGTCCAGGAGCGGGGTGTCAGTGAGAATTTCAGTGATGGGGGAGGAATTATCCCTGTTACAATTCATGTCTCTGCTTTGGTGTCACTTTGAACACCAAAGATTTGACCTGTTCGTATGAGTTTGTTTCAAACTTAGAGTTAAGTATTAACATATGCTTTTTTATATGGCTAATCAAATCTTCTAAGTGTTATTCTTTGCCTCTGACCTAGAACAAAATCGGGGGGCATCACTAGATATCCTTTTTTCTACTTTCCAGCACATTGTTTTATACCTAACACAAACGTGGTGGCTTGTGTGATGCTATGATCCTGAAGTCTTTATCTAGTACATAGACAACTAGGGGCGCCTGGGTGACAGTTGTTTAGTGTCTGCCTTCGGCCAGGCTGATCCCAGGTCCTGGGATCGAGCCCTCATCGGCTCCCTCTGCTTGAGCCTGCTTCTTCCTCTCCCACTCCCTGCTTGTGTTCCCTCTGCTGGCTGTCTCTATCTCTGTCAAATAAATAAATAAAATCTTTAAAAATAAATAAGAAAATAGAATCAATCCAACAAAACTGTAAACATTACCTACAGGAAATAATTTCTGTCATTTTTTTCACATGTGTTTAAGTATATGAAATGAGCATCACCTATTAACCATCTGCCAGCTCATCTCCTGGAGAAAACTTTTTATACCTAGACATGCATTTTTAAGACAACTTATGAGGATAGATGTACGTATACATAAGATATGTCCAAAGTATATATTCACACATAACATATATATATACACATGAGATAAAAATGATTCTTTACCATTGGACTCATATTACACACAATATTCTACGACTTGCTGTTTTCCTACTGTACAGTCTGCCAGGTAGAATTCAAAAGATTAAAAACATGGGCAAATGATTTGAATGGACAGATTACAGAAAAGGAAATGAAATGGTTCTTAAACACATGAAAAGATTTTAGAAATAAAAGGTACAAATTAAAACTATATTATATTCTCTATTGTAAAAAAACTAATCCCTTGATTAGTAAATGAAAAGATTTTAACAGAAGTATTAGCAAATGTGTGTGCCACCAAGCAGTCTTGCGTATTGCTCCAAAGTTACCTTCTCCGTAAAGTCTACCCTGGGATTATTTTTTTTTAATTAATTAATTTATTTATTTGAGAGAGAGAGAGAGGCGGAAGGGGAAGAGGGAGACGGAAACTTTTTTTTTTTTTTAATGATTTTTTATTATATTATGTTAGTCACCATACAGTACATCCCCGGTTTCCGATGTAAGGCTCGATGATTCATTAGTTGTGTATAACACCCAGTGCACCATGCAATACGTGCCCTCCTTACTACCCATCACCGGTCTATCCCATTCCCCCACCCCCCTCCCCTCTGAAGTCCTCAGTTTGTTTCTCATAGTCCATAGTCT
>NW_024426663.1:82468514-82487723 GCF_017311325.1 Ursus maritimus | reverse complement strand
CGATCATCCTAGTTCTTATTCTATAGATGAGAGAAATCATATGATAGTTGTCTTTCTCTGTTGACTTATTTCACTAGCATTATCTCCTCCAGTGCCGTCCATGTTGTAGCAAATGTTGAGAACTCGTTCTTTCTGATAGCTGAGTAATATTCCATTGTATATATGGACCACAACTTCTTAATCCAGTCATCTGTTGAAGGGCATCTCGGCTCCTTCCACGATTTAGCTATTGTGGACATTGCTGCTATGAACATTGGGGTGCATATGGCCCTTCTCTTCACTACGCTCTGTATCTTTGGGGTAAATACCCAGTAGTGCAATGGCTGGATCATAGGGTAGCTCAATTTTTAACTTTTAAGGGACCTCCACACTGTTTTCCAGAGTGGCTGTACCAACTGCATTCCCACCAACAATGTAGGAGGGATCCCCTTTCTCCACATCCTCTCCAACAATTGTTGTTTCTTGCCTTGTCTATTTTTGCCATTCTAACTGGCTAAGGTGGTATCTCAGTGTGGTTTTGATTTGAATTTCCTTGATTAATGATTTTGAACATTTTTTCATGTGTCTGTTAGCCATTTGTTGTCTTCATTGGAAAAGTGTCTGTTCATATCTTCTGCCCATTTTTGATTTCCGTTTTTTTTTTTTTTTTTTTTAATGATTTTTTATTATATTATGTTAGTCACCATACAGTACATCCCCGGTTTCCGATGTAAGGCTCGATGATTCATTAGTTGTGTATAACACCCAGTGCACCATGCAATACGTGCCCTCCTTACTACCCATCCCCAGCTTATCCCATTCCCCCACCCTCCTCCCCTCTGAAGTCCTCAGTTTGTTTCTCATAGTCCATAGTCTCTCATGTTTCATTCCCCCTTCTGATTACCCCCCTTTCTTTATCCCTTTCTTCCCCTACTGATCATTCTAGTTCTTATGTTCCATAGATGAGAGAAATCATATGATAGTTGTCTTTCTCTGCTTGACTTATTTCACTTAGCATTATCTCCTCCAGTGCTGTCCATGTTGTAGCAAATGTTGAGAACTCGTTCTTTCTGATAGCTGAGTAATATTCCATTGTATATATGGACCACAACTTCTTAATCCAGTCATCTGTTGAAGGGCATCTCGGCTCCTTCCACGATTTAGCTATTGTGGACATTGCTGCTATGAACATTGGGGTGCATATGGCCCTTCTCTTCACTACGTCTGTATCTTTGGGGTAAATACCCAGTAGTGCAATGGCTGGATCATAGGGTAGCTCAATTTTTAACTTTTTAAGGGACCTCCACACTGTTTTCCAGAGTAGCTGTACCAACTTGCATTCCCACCAACAATGTAGGAGGGATCCCCTTTCTCCACATCCTCTCCAACAATTGTTGTTTCTTGCCTTGTCTATTTTTGCCATTCTAACTGGCGTAAGGTGGTATCTCAGTGTGGTTTTGATTTGAATTTCCTTGATGGCTAATGATTTTGAACATTTTTTCATGTGTCTGTTAGCCATTTGTATGTCTTCATTGGAAAAGTGTCTGTTCATATCTTCTGCCCATTTTTTGATTTGTTTATTTGTTTCTCGTGTATTGAGTTTGAGAAGTTCTTTGTAGATCTTGGATACCAGTCCTTTATCTGTAGTGTCATTTGCAAATATCTTCTCCCATTCCGTGGGCTGCCTCTTAGTTTTTCTGACTGTTTCCTTGGATGTGCAGAAACTTTTAATCTTGATGAAGTCCCATAAATTCATTTTATCTTTTGTTTCTCTTGCCTTTGGGGATGTGTCATGAAAAAGGTTGCTTTGGCCGATGTCGTAGAGGTTGCTGCCTATGTTCTCCTCTAGAATTTTGATGGATTCCTGTCTCACATCGAGGTCTTTCATCCATTTGGAGTTTATTTTTGTGTATGGTGTGAGAGAGTGGTCAAGTTTCATTCTTTTGCATGTAGCTGTCCAATTTTCCCAGCACCATTTATTGAAGAGACTGTCTTTTTCCCACCGGATGTTTTTTCCTGCTTTATCAAATATTAGTTGCCCAAAGAGCCGAGGGTCCATTTCTGGGCTCTCTATTCTGTTCCATTGGTCTATGTGTCTGTTTTTGTGCCAGTACCATGCTGTCTTTGTGATCACAGCTTTGTAGTACAGCTCGAAATCCGGCATTGTGATGCCCCCAGCTTTGTTTTTCCTTTTCAACAGTTCCTTGGAGATTCGGGGCCTTTTCTGTTTCCATACAAATTTAAGGACTGTTTGTTCCAGTTCTTTGAAAAATGTCCTTGGTATTTTGATCGGGATAGCATTGAAAGTGTAGATTGCTCTGGGTAGCATGGACATTTTAACTATGTTAATTCTTCCGATCCATGAGCATGGAATATCTTTCCATCTTTTTATGTCTTCCTCAATGTCTTTCAAGAGTGATTTATAGTTTCTAGAATATAGGTCCTTTACGTCTCTGGTTAAGTTAATTCCAAGGTAACGTATGGTTTTTGGTGCTATTGTAAATGGGATGGATTCCCTAATTTCTCTTTCTTCGGTCTCGTTATTCGTGTATAGAAATGCAACTGATTTCTGAGCATTGATTTTGTATCCCGCCACGTTACTGAATTGCTCTATAACTTCTAATAGTTTGGGAGTGGCTTCTTTTGGGTTTTCCATATAGAGTATCATGTCATCTGCAAAGAGAGACATTTTGACTTCTTCTTTGCCAATTTGAATACCTTTGATCCCTTTTTGTCGTCTGATTGCTGTTGCAAGGACTTCTAGTACTATGTTGAATAATAGTGGCGAGAGTGGGCATCCTTGTCGAGTTCCTGATCTTAAGGGAAAGGCTTCCAGCTTTTCCCCATTGAGAATAATATTTGCAGTAGGCTTTTCATAGATGGCTTTTATGAGATTGAGAAATGTACCTTCTATTCCTACACTCTGAAGGGTTTTAATCAGGAAAGGATGCTGTATTTTGTCAAATGCTTTTTCGGCATCGATTGAGAGGATCATATGGTTCCTGAGTCTTTTCTTGTTGATATGATGTATCACGCTGATTGATTTGCGAATATTGAACCACGCTTGCATCCCAGGTATGAATCCCACTTGATCGTGATGGATAATCCTTTTAATGTACTGTTGGATTCTATTAGCAAGTATCTTGTTGAGGATTTTGGCGTCCATATTCATTAGGGAAATCGGTCTGTAATTCTCCTTTTTGATGGGGTCTTTGCCTGGTTTGGGGATCAAGGTAATATTGGCCTCATAGAATGAGTTTGGTAGCTTTCCTTCTGTTTCTATTTTTTGAAATAGCTTTAGGAGAATAGGTATTATTTCTTCTTTGAATGTTTGGTAGAATTCCCCAGGAAAACCGTCCGGGCCTGGAGTTTTGTTATTTGGAAGGTTGTTTATCACTGACTCAATTTCTTCATAATTAATTGGCCTGTTTAAGGAATCAATTTCTTCCGGTTTCAATCTTGGTAGTTTATAGGTTTCCAGGAAGGATTCCATCTCTTCCAGATTGCTTAGTTTATTGGCATATAGCTGTTGATAAAAATTTCTAATAATCCTTCCAATTTCAATGGTGTTCGTCGTGACCTCTCCTTTTTCATTCATAATTTTAATAATCTGGGTCCTTTCTCTTTTCTTTTGGATAAGTCTTGCCAGTGGTCTGTCAATTTTATTGATTCTCTCAAAGAACCAGCTTCTAGTCCTGTTGATCTGCTCTACTGTACTTCTGGTTTCTGCTTGATTGATTTCAGCTCTAATTTTGGTCAACTGCTTCCTCGTGCGTGGATTAGGCCTGTCCCTCTGTTGCTGTTCCAGCTTCTTGAGGTGAGAATATAAAAACTGCATTTTAGATTTTTCTATTCTTTTGAGTGAGGCTTGGATGGCTATGTATTTCCCCCTTAGGACTGCCTTTGCAGTATCCCATAGGTTTTGGACTGTTGTATTTTCATTCTCATTGGTCTCCATAAATTGTTTAATTTGATTTTTGATTTCCTGGTTTATCGAGTCATTCCTGAGCAGGATGGTTCTTAGTCTCCAAGTGTTTGAGTTTCTTCCAAATTTTTCCTTGTGGTTGAGTTCCAATTTCAGAGCGTTGTGGTCTGAGAATATGCAGGGGATAATTTCAATCTTTTGGTATCGGTTGAGACCTGTTTTGTGTCCCAGAACATGGTCTATTCTTGAGAATGTTCCATGGGCATTAGAATAGAATGAGTATTCTTTGGTTCTGGGGTGTAGTGTTCTATATATATCTATGAGGTCCAACTCGTCGAGTATGGCATTCAAAGCCTTTGATTCTTTGCTTAGTTTTTGCCAGGGTGTTCTGTCTATTTCTGATAGTGGAGTGTTGAGGTCCCCTACTATTAATGTATTTTTATTTATATGTCTCTTTATTCTGGTTAAGAGTTGGCTTGTGTATCTTGCTGCTCCCCTGTTGGGGGCATATATATTTATAATTGTCATATCCACTTGTTGAATACTTCCTTTAAGAATAATATAGTGCCCTTCTGCGTCTCTAACTATAGTCTCTAGTTTAAAATAAAATTTATCTGATATGAGAATTGCTACCCCAGCTTTCTTTTGAGGTCCATTTGCACGAAAGATGATACTCCATCCCCTTACTCTCAGTCTGAATGCATCTTTGGGTTTGAAATGAGTCTCTTGTAGACAGCCAATGGATGGGTCATTTCTTTTTATCCAATCTGCAACCCTGTGGCATTTATGGGAGCATTCAAACCATTTACATTGGTACTAAGAACTGAGAGATAGAATTTTAATGATGCCATGTTGCCAGTAAAGTCTTTCTTTGTATCGGTTGTGACTTTCTGTTCTGTATCACTCTTGGGGCCTTTTATCTTTATAGAACCCCCCTTAATATCTCCTTTAGGGCTGGTTTCGTGGTTATGAAATTGGTTAATGGCAGGCAATTCTGGAATGTCTTTATTCTCCATCAGTTCTGAATGACAGCCTTGCTGGATAAAGGATCCTTGGCTGCATGTTTTTCTCTGAAAGAGACTTAAAAATGCCCCCCCCCACGCTTTATCTCATTCCAGGTCTGTGTAGACAGGTCTGACGTAATTCTGATACCTTTGCCTTGGTCCGTGAGGAATTTCTTTGCCCTGGCCGCTTTCAATACTGTATCCTTGGATCTAATATTTGCGAATTTCAATGCACCATGACGACGTGGCATAGGTTTGTGTGTAGTTGAGCTTGGGAGGGTCTCTCTGCCTCTTGGACACGAATGTTTGTTTCCCTCACTAGATTAGGGAAGTTTTCAGCTACAATTTGTTCAAATATCTCTTCTAGACCTCTGTTTTTCTTCACCCCCATGGGGATGCCGATGATTCTAATATTGGATTGTTTCATTGAGTCAGTAATCTCCTGTAACCTACATTCGTGGGCGTGGATTTTTTTAAGACCATCTTCTATTTTCACTTTTTCCTCTATTAACCCATCCTCCAATTCACTAACCCTTTCCTCTGCTTCTGCAGAACTCTGGCCATCAGAGCCTCTAGTTTTGCCTGCATTTGGCTCATAGAATTTTTAATTTCTGTCAGATTCGCTCTCATTTCTGTCCTTAGGGATTCTATATTCTCAGTAACCTTTTCGTTAATAGTTTTTTCAATTCTACTCATCATTTTGACCATCGTTACTCTGAATTCCATTTCTGATAATTTGGTTATATCCATATCCATTATTTCTGTGGCAGAGGCCACAGACTCACTGTCTTTTCTTTGCTGGGGGGGGCTTCTCCTTCTTGTCATTCTGATGAGGAAAGGTTGCGGGGTTTTCAGAGCCCAAATTATTGACTGGGTCCCAAGCCGTGCCCCTTGTTTTATAGGGATCTTAGGGATGTGGGCTTCTTCTTTAAAGATTTTATTTATTTATTTATTTATTTATTTATTTATTTATTTATGTGGCAGCCAACCAGCGAGAGAGGGAACAGAAGCAGGGGAGTGGGAGAGGAAGAAGCAGGCTCCCAGCGGAGGAGCCCGATGAGGGACTCCTTTCCCGAATGTCGAATGCCGGGATCACGCCCTAAGCCGAAGACAGGCGCTCAATGACTGCGCCACCCAGGCGCCCGGGTTGTGGGCTTCTTGATTTTTCAGGCTGCCTTCTGTTTCTGGGGAGGCGCCGGCCGTGCCGATACTCAGGCAACCCTGTTTGCAGTAGCCCAGTCTCTGTGTCCCTGCGAAGGGGGATGGGGATGGGCACCTCTGAGCCGGTATTTCCAGGCTTTGTTCTCTGGCGGCTTTCCCTGGCGGTTTGCTGTGCCTCTTCTGAGAGTCAGAGCAGCAGCGCCAATTCAGCCTCTGTCACAGAACAGAGGGATTGCGGCCCGTTCTCTACTAATGTTCTGGCCACTTTAACTCTGTTATTGTTGGTGCTGCTCAACCCTCAGCGACCCAGGATGTGCGCCCCACACCCGGCATCCCAGCCCTCACTTCCAGGGCGGCGAGTCTCGTGACTCTCTCTTTTCATTCATAATTTTAATAATTTGGGCCCTTTTTCTTTCTCTTGGATAAGTCTTGCCAGTGGTCTTTCAATTTTATTGATTCTCTCGATGAACCAGCTTCTAGTTCTGTTGATCTGCTCTACTGTACTCCTGGTTTCTATTCATTGATTTCGCTCTCATCTTTGTCAACTGCATCCTCATGGTGGATTAGGCCTGTCCTCTGTTGCTGTTCCAGCTTCTTGAGGTGAGAATATAAAAACTACATTTTAGATTTTCCTATTATTGTGAGTGAGGCTTGGATGGCTATGTATTTCCTCCTTGGGACTGCCTTTGCAGTATCCCATAGGTTTTGGACCATTGTGTTTTCATTCTCGTTGGTCTCCATAAATTGTTTAATTTGATTTTTGATTTCCTGGTTTATCGAGTCATTCCTGAGCAGGATGGTTCTTAGTCTCCAAGTGTTTGAGTTTCTTCCAAATTTTTTCCTTGTGGTTGAGTTCCAATTTCAGAGCGCTGGTCTGAGAATATGCAGGGATAATTTCAATCTTTTGGTATCGGTTGAGACCTGTTTTGTGTCCCAGAACATGGTCTATTCTTGAGAATGTTCCATGGGCATTAGAATAGAATGAGTCTTCTTTGGTTCTGGGGTGTAGTGTTCTATATGTATCTATGAGGTCCAACTCGTCGAGTATGGCATTCAAAGCCTTTGATTCTTTGCTGAGTTTTTGCAAGGGTGTTCTATTTCTGATAGTGGAGTGTTGAGGTCCCCTACTATTAATGTATTTTTATTTATATGTCTCTTATTCTGGTTAAGAGTTGGCGTGTGTATCTTGTTTCTCCCCTGTTGGGGGCATATATATTTATAATTGTCATATCCACTTGTTGAATACTTCCTTTAAGAATAATATAGTGCCCTTCTGCGTCTCTAACTATAGTCTCTAGTTTAAAATAAAATTTATCTGATATGAGAATTGCTACCCCAGCTTTCTTTTGAGGTCCATTTGCACGAAAGATGATACTCCATCCCCTTACTCTCAGTCTGAATGCATCTTTGGGTTTGAAATGAGTCTCTTGTAGACAGCCAATGGATGGGTCATTTTTTTTTTATCCAATCTGCAACCTGTGGCATTTATGGGACATTCAAACCATTTACATTAGGTACTAAGAACTGAGAGAGATAGAATTTTAATGATGCCATGTTGCCAGTAAAGTCTTTCTTTGTATCGGTTGTGACTTTCTGTTCTGTATCACTCTTGGGGCCTTTTATCTTTATAGAACCCCTTAATATCTCCTTAGGGCTGGTTTCGTGGTTATGAAATTGGTTAATGGCAGGCGATTCTGGAATGTCTTTATTCTCCATCAGTTCTGAATGACAGCCTTGTGGATAAAGGATCCTTGGCTGCATGTTTTTCTCTGAAAGAGATCTAAAAATGCCCCACGCCCTTTATCTCATTCCAGGTCTGTGTAGACAGGTCTGACGTAATTCTGATACCTTTGCCTTGGTCCGTGAGGAATTTCTTTGCCCTGGCCGCTTTCAATACTGTATCCTTGGATCTAATATTTGCGAATTTCACTATGATGTGACGTGGCGTAGGTTTGTCGTGGTTGAGCTTGGGAAGTGTCCTCTCTGCCTCTTGGACACGAATGTTTGTTTCCCTCGCTAGATTAGGGAAGTTTTCAGCTACAATTTGTTCAAATATCTCTTCTAGACCTCTGTTTTTCTCCACCCCCTCGGGGATGCCAATGATTCTGACATTGGATCGTTTCATTGAGTCAGTAATGTCCCATAACCAACATTCGTGGGCATGGACTCTTTTAAGACCAGCTTCTATTTTTGTTTTTTCCTCTATTAACCCATCCTCTAATTCACTAATATGTTCCTCTGCTTCGGTGACCCTGGCCGTCAGAGCCTCTAGTTTTGCCTGCATTTGGCTCATAGAATTTTTATTTCTGTCAGATTCACTCTCATTTCTGTCCTTAGGGATTCTATATTCTCAGTAACTCTCTAATACTTTTTCAATTCTACTCATCATTTTGACCATCGTTACTCTGAATTCCATTTCTGATTATTTGGTTACATCCATACTATTATTTCTGTGGCAGAGGCCACAGACTCACTGTCTTTTTCTTTGCTGGGGGCTTCTCCTTCTTGTCATTCTGATGAGGAGAGTTTGCAGGGTTGTCCAGAGCCCAAATTATTGACTGGGTCCCAAGCCGTGCCCCTTGTTTTATAGGGATCTTGGGGATGTGGGCTTTTTCTTTAAAGATTTTATTTATTTATTTATGTGGCAGAACGAGAGAGAGAGGGAACACAAGCAGGTGAGTGGGAGAGGAAGAAGCAGGCTCCCAGCGGAGGAGCCCGATGAGGGACCTCCTCCAGAACAATCGGATCACCCTGCCGAAGACAAGCGCTCACGATCATGCGCCCACCCAGGCGCCCTGGGTGTGAGCTTCTTGATTTTTCAGCCTGCCTTCTGTGTTCTGGGGGAGGGGCCTGCTGTGCTGATACTCAGGCAACCCTGTTTGGGTAGAATCTCTGTGTCCCCTGCACGGGGGATGGGGATGGGCACGCTTGAGCCGGATTTCCAGGCTTTTGTTCTCTGGTGGCTTTCCCTGGTGGTCTGCTGTGCCTCTTCTGAGTGTCAGAGTAGCAGCCGCTGAATTTCAGCCTCTGTCACAGAAAAGAGGGATTTGCCGTTCTCTACTAATGTTCTGGCCACTTTAACTCTGTTATTGTGGTGCTGCTCAACCCCTGCAGCATCTGGGAGTGCGCCCCACACCGGAGTCCCCAGCGCCTTCACTTCCAGGGCCGGCGCTGCTCTGTCCTTTGTGTTTCTAATGACCCCCAGCCGCCCCACGCTGTCTCCGGAACTTCCCCGTCTCAGTCTGAATCCAGTGAGCACCCCGATTCCGGAGTTCTGCGAGATGCCTGGTGGCGCGCCTCCCAGCTCACAGTCTCAGTCTGCTATTTCGCTGGTGCTGGGTGCCGGTTGCGAGCCCGCCCGCTCCCTGTGCAGGTGGCTCCGCTCTGGCGCCCCTCGAACACAGAGGCTCCCTCCCCTTCTGTTTATCTTCCGATATCTGTGCGAGAGTCATCCCTGCTTCGCACCTCAATACTCAGCACTGGAGATTTCATTTGTAGAGATCCAGATGTATCTTCCTGTGTCTCAGGATGATTCTGTGGTTGTTTAGGCTGGTCTGGTACCTATCCAGCTTCTTGACTCAGGGGACCAGCTGAAAAAGGGGTCCCCTACTCCTCTTCCATCTTAACTCCTCCTCTTCTACACCTCTTCTGCTCACATGTAGACTCAGAGACAAAAGTGTTAAACATTTTAAGTTGGCATTGGTGTACTGGGTGTTATACCCAAGTAATGAATCATGGAATTTTACAACAAAAACTTGGGATGTAAATTGTAAGTGAGCAACATAACATAATAAAAAATATTATAAATTAAAAACCCTCCCTTTAAAAAAATAAATAAAACAGCAAATCTTTTAACAAAAAATTTCAAGGTGGCAAAAACAGATCATTAAGCCAAGCAGGAACCTTTCTCAGTGTGGGACCCTGTGCAAACACACAGACCACAACACTCATGAGGCCAGCCTTGAGAAAGCTAGATATGAGTGAGAGGGAAAGGATTGTTATTATGCAAACCAGGAAAATAATGGGAATATCTGCTTTTTCCTCAGTGTTACCACTGGAAGAAAGAGCCTGACAGAATGACGGAATCTGGAATTCGCAGAAATACCAAGAACAGATCTCCTGGGGTGCCTGAGTGGCTCAGTCATTGGGCATCTGCCTTTGGCTCAGGGCGTGATCCCAGAGTCCTGGGATCGAGCCCCACATCAGGCCTCCTTCGCTGGGAGCTGCTTCTTCCTTTCTCCCACTCCCCCTGCCTGTGTTCCCTCTCTTGCTGGCTGTCTCTCTATGTCAAATAAATAACTAAAATCTTTAAAAAAAAAAAAAAGAACAGACCTTATCTCATACAGGCAGAGAAAATGAAGGGACTGAGGGACCTGATCTCTTGTGGGCTCTGATAAACCATAGCTAAGGGAAACCACACTATATGTCTGGAGTTAGTATTGAAAATCAAGATTGTGGCATTGTACTTTATGGTATAAGTTAATGCTGTGTAGGGGGTAGAATAATGTTTCTTCCATTTTTATAGGTCTTGGCTAAGACACCTTCTGTAATAAAAAAACAGATAAACAGGAGAATAGCTAACAAAAGTTTTATACCATATATATTTCCTTATATATGGAGAGACCCAGATAAACCAAATGACTTCCTGAAATTCCCAAGCCATTACCTTAAAAACCACTTCAGATAAAGATAAAAGATTTTGGGGAATGGGAAGGCCACATATGGGAGGTTACTAGAAAAGGCAGAGTAAATAAGTGTATGGTTGTTGTGCAAATTTAAGTCATTAGCTTGTCCACTGAAAAGAGTTTCTAGAGATTTTCCCATCCCTCCCTGGTAGAGAGAGAGACAAGCTTACAAATGAAAATTCTCATTATTAACATATATGTCATTGACAAAAGGGACCTTCTACTCTAGTTTTCAGGAGGTTTTTTTGTTGTTTTGTTGTTTTTTGTTTTTTCCTATTGAAGCTAGAGAGCTAGGTTCTTGTCTCATGTTGTTGAAGAATGAATCCCGCAGACAACACAGTGAGTAAAGGGATAGAAGTTTATTAAGTGAAGATACAGAAAAAGCTCATCAGTGAGAGGGTCCCAACAGGGTTGCCAAGGAGGGCCTTTAGGGTTGGTCTTTTATAAAAAGCTAACCAGGGAACTTAAATCTTTTAACATCTCTATTGATAACTACTTCAATGCTTCACTTCCTTTTAGGGTCCATTATTCTTTGTTGGTCACAGGTGATTATGAAAGACACCCACCCTGCAGGACTCACCCCACACACTTAGGGCAGGTGGCCCTCCACCCCACACACCTAGGGCAGGGTGGTTCACCCTAGGGTAGGAGTCAGTTTTTGTCCCCTTATCTCTGGTTTCCCCACACCCTCTGCATTTTTGGGATTTCTGTGAGTCTGATCACATAGCCCCCTATCTATCTCTCCATACCTGCCCCTGCTATGTCAGCCCACTATGTCACTATGTTCGTTCTTTCTAAAAAAATACACATGTAAAATAATCTTTGCAAAGAGGCACACTTTGAGGTGGAAAAATTTGCTCCCCTCTTATAGGCATTCCTACAACGACTAAGCCTACAACCCTGGAAGTGGAGATAAAGAGATCATAAGTAAATAGTGGGAACTCTAGGCTATCAGAAATGACCTTGAAATCCTTTACTCCAGTAGTCTTCTGCTCAGAAAAGAGAAAGCTAACTCTGTGACTAAACCAATGTGAGTTCAGTCCTTGGTGAGTTAAGAAAAGTGGACCAGATTGAGTTGCTTGCACAAGAAATCTTTATTTCCAGCAAATAAGTAGATCATGGAGAATGGCTTTAAAGCCATGACTCTCTGAGCAAGGGTGGATGGATTCCTTTTATTTAGGTTAAAATGAATATTTAGATAGGGAAGCCTTGTCATCAGATGCTGAGGTGGGCATAAGGTCACATGCATGACCCTAGGGAAATATGTTATACACATATTGTATATTATGAAGTGAGGCTTGTGCTTCTCTTTGGGTGGAGAATATTATTATAATGAGGTTAAATGTAGTTGTTTTAGAGTCACTCCTGGTCCATCTGTGCTGGTGTGAGGCAGGAATTACTCTCAAACAGGTCTGGGTGGTTTGGGGCTGGCTGGAGGTCTTGTCAGGCAGTTGGCATTGACTGTGAGGCGGTTACTAATTCTATTTGAATGAGTTAAGAGATAAGCTGGAAAGAAGAGCTTAGGGGAAAATGTGGGACAGTGGTCCGTGAGTATAAGCTGGATGGCAGTAAGGTAAGGTTCGGTCTATCTGGTGACAACTCCAATATTATGTTTGTACTTACAGGTCATTCCTTCCCCACAAGGTCTTACTGTTAGGAAAAGCAACCAGAGGCAACTCTCCCAGATCTCTGTCTGAAATATCCAGTAGAGAGAGGAAATGAAATGTATTTTTGAATCCTCTTTGGAAATATATCTTAAGTCCATGAGTTTGTTGAATACTATCAGAAATATTTTCTGTTGGTGCAAGCTGAAAATTGACAACATATTTTAAAACATTTTTGAGCAGCTCTGTAATCATAAATTTTCCATATAGGAAGCTGACATTCAAAGATCAATAGGAAATTTTATTAGTCTTGCCTTCCCATTTAAAATGGAAAAGAAAACAAAAGTAGTGGTCAAAAGAGTATGGTACTGGCACAAAAATAGACACACTGATCAAAAGAACAAAATAGAAAACCTAGGAATGACCCACAACTATATGGTCAATTAATCTTCAAAAGCAGAAAAGGATATCCATGGGTGGGGGAAGACAGTCTCTTCAACAAAATGGTGTTGGGAAAACTGTACTGCCACATGAAGAATAAAACTGTACCGCTGTCTTACCCTATACACAAAAATACATTCAAATGGAGTAAAGACCTAAATGTGAGAATTGAAATCACAAAATCCTAGAGGAGGAAGACGGGCAGTAACTTCTTGACATCAGCCCTGGCAACTTCCTACTAGATATGTCTCTTGAAGCAAGAAAACAAAGGCAAAAAGTAAACTGTTGGGATTTCATCAGGATAAAAATGTTCTGCAAAATGAAGGAATCAACAAAACTAAGGAAAACCTACAGAATGGGGGGAAGATATTTGCAAATGACATATTAGATAAAGGGTGAGATTCCAAAATATATAAAGACCTTGTTGAACTCAATGCCCAAAAAACAACAACAAAGTGATCAGGAAATGTGGACCATAGATCAACAGAATGAAATAGAGAATCCAGAAATGGACCTCAACTCTATGGTCAACTAATCTTTGACAAAGCAGGTGAAAATCCATCCAATAGAAAAGACAGTCTCTTCAATGGATGGTGCTGGGAAAATTGCATAACTATATACAAAAAGAATGAAATTCAACCATTCTCTCACACCATACACAAAGATAAACTCTAAATGGATGAAAGACCTCTATGTGAGAAGGAATGCATCAAAATTATAGAGGAGAATACAGGCAGTAACTTTTGACATAGGCCCAGCAACTCCTTTCATGACACATCTCCAAAGGCAAAGGAAACAAAAGCAAAACGAACTTGTGGACTTCATCAAGATAAAAGCTTCTGCACAGCAAAGGAAACAGTCAACAAAACAAAGAGGCAACCCACAAGAAAGGGAGAAGATATTTTAAAATGACATTAAAGAAAGGGCTAGTATCCAAGATCAATAAAGAACTTCTCAAACTCAACATACAAGGAACAAATAATCAAATCAAAAAATGCGCGATATGAAGGCACTTTTCCATTGAGGGACATACAAATGACTAATAAACACACAAAAATGTTCAACATCATTAGCCATCAGGGAAATTCAAATCAAAACCACATTGAGATACCACCTTACACCAGTTAGAATGGCAAAATTGACAAGGCAAGAACAATAAATGTTGGAGAGGATGTGAAGAAAGGGGATCCCTCTTACACTGTTGGTGGGAATGCAATTTGGTACAGCCACTTTGGAAAATAGTGTGGAGGTCCCTCAAAAGTTAAAAAGAGCTACCCTATGATCCAACAATTGCAATACTGGGTATTTACCCCAAAGATATAGACATAGTGAAGAGAAGGCCATATGCACCCCAATGTTCATAGCAGCATTGTCCACAATAGCCAAAACTGTGGAAGGAGCCAGGTGTCCTTCAACAGATGAATGGATAAAGATGATGGGGTGTGTATATATAATGGAATATTACTCAGCCATCAAAAGTGATGCTTACTCGAACGTTGCAGCCACATGGACAGGACTGGAGAGATTATGCTATGAAATAAGTCAAGCAGAAAGACAATTATCATATGGTTTCACTCATTTATGGAACATAAGAAATAGCAGGAAGATCCATAAGCAGAAGGAAGGGAAGAATGAAGGGGGGGTAAACAGAAGGGGAAATGAACTAGAGAGACTATGGACTCCAGGAAACAAACTGAGGGCTTCAGAGGGAGAGGGTGGGGGACTAGGATAGCAGGTGATGGGTAGTATGGAGGGGCATACTGCATGGTGCACTGGGTGTTATACGCAAAGAGTGAATCATGGAATATTGCCATGAAAAACTAAGGATGTACTGTATGGTGACTAACATAACATAATAAAAATTATTATTAAAAAGATGAAGGAAGACACCTGTAAGCCAATATATAAGCATCAAATTTTCATGCTTGTCTTGCTTGTTATTTCACATCCTATTACCCATATTTTATACATCACAAATATATTTTTATTGACCATATATCTTTTAAATCATTTTATTGGATGTCTAAGTTTGTGTTAACATAGTAACCATTGGCCCGATCTGGCTATTGGGCACTTAAGATGCATAAGTTAAATGATCGGTGGGGACTTCATCAAGATAAAAGTTTCTGCACAGCCAAGGAAACAAATAAAAAAAAAAAAAACTAAGAGGCAACCCACGAATGGGAGAATATATTTGCAAATGATGCTACAGATAAAAGACTGGTATCCAAGATCTACAAAGAACTTTAAAACTCAATGCTCAAGAAACAAATAAACAAATCATAAAATGGGCAGAAGATATGAACAGACACTTTTCCAATGATGACATACAAATGGCCAAAAGACATATGAAAATATGTTCAAAATCATTATCCATCAGGGAAATTCAAAATCAAAATCACACAAGATACCACCTTTTGCCAGTTAGAATGGCAAAAATCAACAAGGCAGGAAACAGCAACTGCTGGAGAGGATGTGGAGAAAGTGGATCCCTCCTACATGTTGGTGGGAATGCAGGTTGGTGCAGCCACTCTGGAAAACAGTGTGGAGGTCCCTGAGTTAAAATTGAGCTACTTTATGACCCAGCCATTTGCACTACTGGGTATTTACCCCAAAGATACAGAGCGAGTGAAGAGAAGGGCCATATGCACCCCAATGTTCATAGCAGCATTGTCCACAATAGCTAAATTGTGGAAGTGGAGCCAGATGCCCTTCAACAGATGACATGTATTGAAGTTGTGGTCCATATATACAATGGAATATTACTCAGCTATCAGAAAGAACGAAGTTCTCAACATTTGCTGCAACATGGACAGCACTGGAGGAGATAATGCTAAGTGAAATAAGTCAAGCAGAGACAGAATTATCATATGGTTTCACTCATTTATGGAACATTAGAACTAGGAAGATCTGTAGGGGAAGAAAGGGTTAAAGAAAGGGGGTAATCAGGGGGAATGAAGACATGAGATCCATGGACTCTGAGAAACAAACTGAGGCTTCAGAGGGGAGGGGGTGGGGAATGGGATAGACTGGTGATGGGTAGTAAGGAGGGCACGTATTGCATGGTGCACTGGGTGTTATACGCAACTAATGAATCATCGAACTTTGCATCAGAAACCGGGATGTACTGTATGGTGACTAACATAATATAATAAAAACATTTAAAAAAAAAGATGCATATAGTCAAAATTGCAATGTGTTCTAATTACAAAATACACACAAGATTATGAAGAGTTAGACTGAAAACAAAGTAAAAGGATCTCAACAATAATTTCATGTTAATTGTAAAATCATACCATGTCCATATAAGTAGAAATATGCAAAAACTTTGTTCATGTAATATAGTATATAGAATTAATATCATTGTTAATTTCAACATTAATAAATATTTCAAATTAAACCAATATATTACTTAAATCAATTTCACTTTTTTTCAAATGTAGCTGCTAGAAATGTTTAAATTACTGTAGCTCACATTATATTTCTATTAGATAATGCTGCTCTAGGCGTTTTAATTAACCTCGAAAAGGAAAATAAGAGACAGGACAGCCATGATTATTGTTCTTGGCAAAAGAATATCCCAAATTCCCTTGTCATGGCCCCCGGACTTCCTTATTCCTCAGGCTGTAGATAACGGATTGAGCATGGGAGTGAGGATGGTGTAGAAGACCGCTAGAATCTTATCTTCATGCAGGAACGGGAGATTCCTTTGTGGCTGGAAGGTAGGTGTAACTGGTGTCATGTAAAAGGTCACCACGTTAAATGTGCTGAACAGGTGGTGAAGGCCTTTTTCTTCCCTCTTGTTGAGCGCATGGTCAACAGCAAAAAGAACCACCTTCCATAGGAAGTCAGTAAGTACCTAAGGAAAGGAAAGAGAGAGAAAGAGACTGACTTTGACTCACAAAAATCATGTACTCATAGACCCAGGTGTCTATACAGGCCAAAAGGCAACATGGCTGGTACATCACAGAAGAAGTGGGATTTGTAGCCCGATTCAGCGAGTAATGGGAGATGGAGGGCTATAGACCGTGTGCAAAGAGTTGAGAGACCCCCAAAATCTAAGATCCTAGGATCATTTTCACACACATCATTTTTTACCATCGGATGGGATAATGGAGGGGTGGCAGATGGCGATGAACGGTCATAGGCCATGGAGGACAGAGTAAACCTTCTGAATCATGCCATGGGTCAGAAGAAGAAGCTTTGCACCCCCACCCCAGGAAGGAGATACCTTTCTGGCCAGACAGGAAGTTGAAAGCCATCTTTGGGACGGTGGTCGAGATATACATTAGTGGGTCCATGAGGGAGAGCTGGCTGAGGAGAAAGTACAGTGTGATGGAGCCGGATCTAAGCGATGGGGAGGTGAATCATGGCTGAGTTACCCACTGAGGCAAGAAAGAATATGAAGATGATAAGCGAACAAAAGAAGAGGCCAGCTTTGATTGAGGAAACAGCCCCAACAAAATTTGAAGTCATCCTGTTTGATATCATGTCTCCGAAATTAATCGCTTTTTTAACTCCTTTTGAAAGAAAAATAAAGACAAAAACAAAGCATTGCAACAAAAATTAAACACCAGAGCACAAAAAGGATCTCTTTATTTTATGAATGTTTTTGTGTTTAGGAATGAATTGTCTTTCTTCAATACTGCTGCTTTCTAGTGGGCACCTGGGAGGCCTCAGCTGGTTAAGCAACTGTCTTCAGCTCAGGTCATGATCTCAGGGTCCTGGGATCGAGTCCTGCATTGGGCTCCCTGCCTCAGTGGGGAGCCTGCTCCCCTCTCTACTCCTCTCCCTCTGCCCTCCTCCTTCCCTTTTTCCTTCCCTCCTCCCCTCCTCTCCTCTCTTTCTTCCCTCTCCCTCCGCTCCCGCTTCTCGCTTGTGCCTCCTGCTACCTCTCGCCTGTCAAATAAATAAATAAAATCTTTAAAAAAAAATACTGCAGTTCATAGAATCAAGTTTAATATCTGAAACGTTGAATATTCTCTTCCAATTTTCTTTTGGTAAGTCCTACAACAAGTGATCTTAAGTTAGCCAGTATTATAACCAACAAAAATACACAGGATAACTAAACATTATTTCTCTATAACTTGGCTATGCACATTCCTCAGAATTTACAAAATGTCACAGGAATGTCTGTATTTCCCAGTGTCTGTCAATGTAACACAGCATATTTACAGTAGTAACTGGATTCATGTGACCTTCAAACTTGCATAGCAAATTCTAAGTCCTTTAGTACCTAGTCCTTTTCTACATCTTTAATGTCTGTTCTTTCTTCACCAAATGGCACTACTGCAGCCAGGAAAATGTTCATAATCTACAGCTACTATTCTTTTTCATTTCTGTCCCTTCCTTAAAAATGTGTGTCCACCACGTTGTGCAATCACTGTCCTTGAACTATAAGGGTTTTGCAGACTTTGTGAGACCCACACTAATTTTAAGGTATTATTTGAATATTCTGTCATGCTGTGTCCATTTTTTCAAACTCGACAGAACCCAAAGTCAAATGCACAAATTTTCATGCCTAATTTTATTTTCTTGAATAATTATTACTCTTTTGGAAAGATCTGGCTTAATTCCATGTTTTGGAGTAGTTCATGACATTCTAATATTGGAGAGGGTACTCATTCCCCTTTTTTCTGTCCTTCGAAGTTTCTATACAGCAGATGGCAGCATAGCCAACCAATTGTAAAGCTGTTCTAGAAAAGGAGGACAAGCAGGAAAATGCTCTTAATTGTAGCTTAAAGGTTTGTACTTACCCTTGGTTTTGGGCTTAAGAAGAGTGGCAATGTTAATGTCCTGGGTCTTAATTACTTAAAACAATCAATAAAAATTTCCTTTTGGCAATGTTTCTAGCACTTTTTTTTTCTTGACATTTTAGTTTATTGTAACTTTTACTATTACAAATTAAGTTGCTATAAAAAAATCATGTACAAGACTTTGTACCTATAGTTTCGCTTTCCCTTGGATAAATACTTAAGCTAGATACTACATCCACTCCTTTCCTTGAGAATTTTTATGTGTAACTCAACATTTTGTATACCTTCCCCTTTTTCTCTTTGTAAACTCAATTCTGGCAGTTTGTTCTTTTCTTCACTCACTCCCCAAACATGCATACACTCAGATTGTGGTGATTCTTATACCTCCAATATATGTTTTATTCCTTCCTTTATCTAGATTTGGTGTGGGAGGGGACCTTGAGCTCTCTGTGAGCTCCTCCTCTGCCAGAGGTAGATACCTGATGTCTTGTCACATCCAAGACTTGGGTAATATTAAGTTACTGATTTTTCAACAGTAAAGTGTAAACAATGAATAATTTGTTAATTATTCACATCTTATGACCTTAAGTCAACTGCTACCTCATGTAATTTTAGTAATTATGAGTAAAACTGTGAAAAGGAACTTGTAATAGA
>NW_024426663.1:82422644-82468489 GCF_017311325.1 Ursus maritimus | reverse complement strand
ACATTGGATCGTTTCATTGAGTCAGTAATGTCCCATAACCAACATTCGTGGGCATGGACTCTTAAGACCAGCTTCTATTTTTGTTTTTTCCTCTATTAACCCATCCTCTAATTCACTAATACGTTCCTCTGCTTCGGTGACCCTGGCCGTCAGAGCCTCTAGTTTTGCCTGCATTTGGCTCATAGAATTTTTATTTTCTGTCAGATTCACTCTCATTTCTGCCCTTAGAGATTCTATATTCTCATTAACATTTTCCCCCAGCATTATGGGATCGAGCCCCACATCAGGCTCCTTTTGCTATGAGCCTGCTTCTTCCTCTCCCACTCCCTGCTTGTGTTCCCTCTCTCGCTGGCTGTCTCTGTCTCTGTCAAATAAATAAATAAAATCTTAAAAAAATTTTTTTTCTAATGATTCTTCCTATTTCATTGGTGTTGGTTGTGACCTCTCCCTTTTCAATTCATAATTTTATTAATTCTGGGCCTTTTCTCTTTATCTTTGATAAGTCTTGCCAGTGGTCTTTCCATTATTTATTTATTCTCTTCGAAGAACCCAGTTCCTCTAGTTCTGTTGGATAACGCGGTTCCTACGCGTTCTTGTACTCCGTTGTTTCTAATTCATTGATTCTCTGTCTCAATCTTTGTCAACCGTCAAAAGCTTAATCTTCCCATGGATTAGCCGTCTCTCTGTTGCTGTTCCAGCTTGAGGTGAGAATATAAAACTCATTTTAGATTTTCTATTTACTGAGTGAGGCTTGGATGGTATGTATTTTCCCCTTGAGGACTGCCTTGCAGTATGCCCCATAGCAGGCTTTGGACCATTGATTTTCATTCTTTCATGGTCTCCATAAATGTTTAATATTGATTTTGATTTCCTTGAGTTTATTCTGGTAAGTCATTCTTGAGCAGGATGCGTTTTGTCTCCAAGCTGTTTGAGTTTCTTCAAATTTTTTCCTTTCTTAGTGGATTGAGTTCCAATTTCAAAGCATTGTGGTCTGAGAATAGTGCAGGGATAATTTCAATCTTTTGACAGTTGAGACCTGTTTTATGTACCCAGAACATGGTCTTCTTGAAATGTTCCATGGGCATTAGAATAAAATAGTCATTCCGTTGGTTCTGGGGTGTAGTGTTCTATATGGTATCTATGAGGTCCAACTCGTTGAGTTGGCTTCAAACCTCTTGCTTTGCTTGTTAGTTTTCTTGCATAGGTGTATCTATTTTGCGATAGTGGAGTGTTGAGGTCCGCTACTATACATGTTAGCTTTACGTATGGGTCTCCCTTATTCTGGTAAGAGTCTGGCTGTGGCCTTGTTTCGCTCCCTTGGGCTATGTGGCTGGCACTTGAATGTCCACTTGTTGGATACTATCCTTTAAGAATATATATAGTGCCCTCTGTATTCAACTATATTCTAGTTAATAAATCTCCTATTCAGATCTGATGAGAATTGCTACCCCAGCTTTGTTTTGAGGTCCATTTGCACTGAAAGATGGTATTCATCCCTTTATACTTTCAGTCTGAATGATGTTCTTTAGCGTTTGAAATGAGTCTCTTGTGATCAAGCCATGGATGGGTCATGTCTTTTTATCCAATCTGCAACCCTGTGGTATTTTATGGGGCATTCAGCCATTGTCAATTGGAGTAGATTATGTGAGAGATAGATTTTAATGATTTTCCATGTGCCTGAAAGTTTTCTTTTATCGTTGTGATTTCAGTTCTGTATCACTCTGGGGGACTTTTATTTTTATAGAACACCCTTAATACCTCTCTGTAGGGCTGTTTGATGTTAGAAAATTGTTAGGATGGCGGCATTCCTGAATGGTCCTTATCTCTCCATGCAATCTTGAATGACAGCCTTGCTGGATAAAGGATCCTTGGCTGCATGTCTTTTCTGAAAGAGCTTAAAAATGCCCCCACTTTTCTCTCATTCCAGTCGCTCTGTGCAACAGGTCTGACGTAATTTTGATACCTTGCCTGGGTCCAGAGAACCATTTCTTTGCCTCCCTGGGCCTGCTTTCAATACTGTATCCCTTGATCTAATATTGCGAATTTCACTAGTGACGAATGTGGAGAGTTTGTCATGGTTGAGCTTTTGGGAAGGGGTCCCTGGCCTCTTGGACACGAATGTCTTGTTTCCCTTTCATAGATTAGGGAAGTTTTCAGCTACAATTTTGTTCAAACTATTCTTCTAGACCCTGGATTTTTCTCCACCCCCCTGGGGATTTTTCAGATGATTCTGACCATTGAATCGTGTTTCATTGAGTCAGTATCCCACTAACTCTACATTCTTGAATTGTTTTTGCAGCCAGTTTCTGCTTTGTTTCCTCTATCTACCTGATCACCCATCTTCTCAAGTTCACTATTCGTTGTTCTGCTCTTACCCTGCGCGTCAGAAGCTCTGTTTTGGTACTGCATTTGGATCATAGAATTTTTAATTTCTGTCCAGATTCAACTTCATTTCTTCCCTTTTAGATCGTTATATATTCTCAGTATACTTTCTAATACTTTCTTTCACAGTCTAACATCATTTTTGACCATGTTACTCTGAATTCCTTTCTGATTATTTGCTCTATCCATATTCATTATTTCTGTGGCAGAGGCCACAGACTCACTTGTCTTTTCTTGCTGGGATTTCTCCTTCTCATCATTCTGGATGAGGAGAGGTTGCAGGTTTGCCCAGAGAGCCCAAAATTATTGCCCAGGATCCAGGCAGTGTGCAATTGGCTTTATAGGGACTTTAGGAATGTGGGGCTTGATTCTTTCAGCCTACCTCTGGGGAGGGGCCTGCCGTGCTGATACCTGGCAACCCTGTTTGATAGAGTCTCCCTTCTGTGAGGGGGCCATCATGGTCAGTATTTCCAGGTTTTTGTTGTCTGGCAGCATTCCTGGCAGTTTGCTGTGCCTCTTCTGTGAGTCAGAGCAGTAGTAGCCGTAATCCCAGCCCCTGTCTCAGAACAGAGGGATCACAGACCGCCTCCACTCCGGCTCTTTTGGCCATTTAACTCTGTTTCTGTTGGTGCTGCGCAAACCCTATAGCATCCTGGGATGTGCTCCCCCTTGCTTCAGCCGGCATCCCAGCCCCTCACTTGCAGGGGCACATCTCTGTCCTTTGTGTTTCTAACACTGCCAGCCCACCAGTCGTAATTGCTGGATCATAGGGTAGCTCAAAGTTTAACATTTTAAGGACATTCACTGTTTTCCAAAGTGGCTGTACCTACTTGCATTCGCACCAACAATGTAGGAGTAATCCTTTTCTCCACATCCTCTCCAACATTTCAAGCTGCTTCCTGCCTTGTCAATTTTTGGCATATTCTAACTGGCTTAAGGTGGTGCGTCTCATTGTGGTTTTGATTTGAATTTCCCTTGATGGCTAATGATTTGAACATTTGTCATATGTATGTTGGCCATTTGTATGTCTTCATTGCAAACGTTTGTGTTCATATCTTCTGCCCATTTTTTGATTTGTTTATTTGTTTCTTGTTTATTGAGTTTGAGAAGTTCTTTGTAGATCTTGGATACCAGTCTTTTATCTGTGAGCAATGCTTTTGCAAATATCTTCTCCCATTCCGTATGCTCCCTCTAGTTTTTTAACTAATTCCTTGGCTGTGCAGAAGATGTTTATCTTTGATGCTGTCCCACAACTTCATTTTTTTTCTTTGTTTCTCTTGTCTTTGGAGATGTGTCATGAAAAAGTTGCTGTGGCTCGATGTCAAAGAGGCTTCTGTCTATGTTCTCCTCTAGGATTTTGATGATTCCTGTCTCAGCACGAGGTCTTTCATCCATTTGAGTTTATCTTTGTGTATGGTGTGAGAGTGGTCAAGTTTCATTCTTTTGTATGTAGCTGTCCAATTTTCCCAGCACCATTTATTGAAGAGACTGTCTTTTTTCCACTGGAAGTTTTTTCCTGCTTTGTCAAAATTAGTTGCCCAAAGAACCGAGGGTCCATTTCTGGGTTCTATTCTGTTCCAGTGGTCTATGTGTCGAGTTTTTCAATTAGATGATTTTAAAAGTCTAATCTGAGAGTTCTTATAAAACTTTGACGAAATCCAACTAAGTCTTTGGTAACTTTATATTTATCCCTGTAGTTATGTAAATGATCAGACCAAATGTGAACAAACTACTTAGAGATCGAAAGATCTTTCTTTGAAATTGACTTTGATGAAATGAAAGGTAATATAGAAAACAATCTCTGTTTCAGGGGAAAATTACATCATCTAGGTTCTAGAGGTGACCCCACAAGATCTGCCACTATATAAATTACATAGTCTTCAAATAGTTCACTTTAAATCAATAGAAAAATCAGTTTTTCAACCTATAATGCTGAAGCTATTTTCAAAGTATACTAACATAATATGATAAAATGATTATTAAAATAAATAAAATAAAAAAATAAAATAAATAAAAATTTTAAAAAGTATATTCCTTCTATAAATATATAAAGCACTAATGTAATACATTTTTTTAGTTTCTGTTTTTAAGTGTATTTGCTTTTAGAACTAAAATGTTTTATTTCTTTGTAAAATACTTATCAAGATAGTTTGTACAGTGCATGCCTTTTTTTTTCTTTTTTTACGATGTACCTTGCAAGAGCAACAAATGTCTTGGCAAACTGTCATACTTAAGTGTATTTGCTTTTAATGCAAGCGTACAAAACTATATATCTATGCAAAGTATATGCTCTTGGGTATTGAATTCATGCGATGAAGTAATTTGCTCATCACTTTGAAAGTTACAAAGTAATTTGAAAATTTTTTTATCATTATAATGAAGATTAAACTCAATATGTCTTACCTATGCATATTTACAACTTGATTTACAGAGTAGATAAGAAGTGTACTTTTTATAATCAAAATCACCTGGAAACACTTTTGGTATTGGGAGGAAGACATTAATTGAAGTTCCTTGGTGAACTGGAAATGATATCTACATTCTCTGCACCATTCATTAGAGTTGGGTATATTCGAAACAAGTGACAATGTAGTAATCACAGCAGAAGAGGAAATAGAAGATGTTCTTAAAATGAGCAAAAAAATTAAACATTAAACCAATTTATTTGGGCATGAAGAAACTTGTCATATATACTCATGACCTTCTTTTTATCTATAGTTAATTTCTATGTTAAAAGTGTTCATTTTTTATAATTTCTTTTTAGTTTGACAAGTTAAAAGATATCCACTAGTGTCAGAATCACCTCTTTGAAGGATAAGTCAGTTTATCAATTTTAAATACAATCTTAACATATAAATATCTATATTTATTCATCAAGAAGCTAACTTGCTAGCAGAAGAAACTCAGGGGAAGTCATTTAGATTTTGAATCTTGGTTTATCACACATAAAAATTTGAGGTCACATCTACCTCAAGAGCCATTGTTCTGATTAAATAAAATTCTTAATTATAGTGCAAATCTTGACACAAGTCATATCCCATCCAGTGGAGATGGCCATAAAAGTTGATAGCTGTGTATTCTCCATGCATAAGCCTTGTTTACTTTCAAGACATATTACACCACCTCAGTAAAAAGCATCTGATTGTTTTTCACCTGCACATATTTATCAGAACTGAAAATCAAGATGTGAAAATCTTTTGTAAATGGTCTATAAATAGATTACTCATTGTCATTTCCTTAGACAGAAACATTAAAGGAATATGTCTGGATTTATTTTTATAAAAGAAAAAAATATTACTTTAGACCTTAAACAGATATTCAATGGCTGAGGTTGCTTCCCTCTTTCAGATTCAATATTCCTTTAAATGATATCACATATAGGTTATTAGCACATACCGAACAAGGGAACATAGGGGTGCCTGGTTGGCTCAGTCTGTTAAGCACCTGCTTTCAACTCAGGTTGTGATCTCAGGGTCCTGTGATCCAGTCCTGTGTCAGGCTCCCTTCTTAGCGGGAGCTGCTTTCTCTGCCCCCCGCTTTTTTTAGAAGCTTGCTCTCTCTCTTCCTCTCTTAAGAAGAAAAAAAAAGAATAGGGGAAACATAGATAATTCAAAATGACTCTGCATCGGCAGTCATGTGACAATGGCATCAAAGACCTAAATTTGAATTTCTTTTTATTATTTTGGTCTTGCATTGTTGTTTGTCATAATTTAAATAATATTAACTACCTAATTGAATATTTGTCATATCACCCCTATAAAGACTACAATTAATAAGAATACTAGCAATGTTAATTCCATTGGTAATTATAAATATTACATTTTCTCAAGCTTGTCAATAAATGAAGTTATGAATATAATTATAATCAATGATATCAATCTAATATTTCTGGTCTCATACTTAACCCAAATGCCATTGTAGGAAAATAAAATAGCTCTCCTAGTTTTTCTCTGCAAAGTTATAACAACCACACAAAAATTTGAAAATCAATTGCTCTGCATAAAACCAGGGCCTGCTCTAGTTTTTATAGTGTGTTTGGAGATTCACATATGCTATAATTTGAGCACATGGAAATTAGTAACAGTGAAATACTTGTATATGGCATTAATATTTTATTAAAATAATGCATAGGCATGGCATCAAAATCACAGGGTAAAATGATAGTCCTAAAACTTACCCTTGACACCCAAAGTGAATATATAAATTATTTTTTTAATTTGTTCCAATATTTTCCTGATATTTTAAACAGTATGTTTACCTTCTAATGCTTGATTTTTATTTATTTTTATATTTTTTTATTATATTATGTTAGTCACCATACAGTACAGCACTAGATTTTGATGTAATGTTCCAGATTCATTATTTATAACACCCAGTGCACCATGCAATATGTGCCCTCCTTAATACCCATCACCAGCCTATCACAATCCCCCACCCTCCCCTCTGAAGCTCCCTCAGTTTCCCAGAGTCCACACTCTGTCATGGTTCATTCCCACTTCTCTTTAACCCCCGCTGATTCTTCCCTTTCTTCTCCTTCCAATCTCCCTAATTCTTATGTTCCATAAATGAGTGAAACCATATGATAATTGTCTTTCTGCTTGACTTATTTGGCTTAGCATTATCTCCTCCAGTCCCGCTCATGTTCCTGCAAATGTTGAGAAATAAATCTTTGATGGCTGAGTAATATTCAATTGTATATATGGACCACATCTTCTTAATCCAGTCATTTGTTGAAGGGCATCTCAGCTCCTTCCATGATTTATCTATTGTGGACAATGCTGCTATGAACATTGGGGTGCATATGGCCCTTCTCTCCACTATGTGTATCTTTGGGTAACAATTCAATAGTGCAATTGCTAGATCATAGGGTAGTTCACTTTAACTTTAAGGGACCTCCACACTGTTTTCCAGTAAGTGACTGTACCAACTTGCATTCCCACCAACAGTAGAAGAGTGGATCCCCTTTCTCCTTACATCCTCTCCAACATTTGTTATTTCGCCTTGTCAATTTTTTGCCATTTTAACCGGCATAAGGTGGTATCTCAGTGTGGTTTTGATTTGAATTTCCCTGATGGCTAATGATTTTGAATATTTTTCAAGTGTCTGTTAGCCATTTGTATAATATCTTCATTGGAAAAGTGTCTGTTCATCTTCTGCCCATTTTTCTCATAATAATATTTTTATTATGTTATTCACCATACAGTACATCCATGGTTTTTTATGTAAACCCACGATTCATTAGTTGCATATAACACCCAGTGTACCATGCAATACGTGCCCTCCTTACTACCCATCTTGAAATGGTGATTATTTGTTTCATGTGTATTGGATTTTGAGAAGTTCTTTGTAGATCTTGATACCAGTCTTTATCTGTAGTGTCGCTTTGCAAATATCTTCTCCTATTCCACTGTCTGCCTCTTAGTTTTTTGACTGTTTCTTGACTATGCAGAAGCTTTTTATCTTGATGATGTCCCACAAGTTCATTGTTTCTTTTGTTTCTTGCCTGTGGAGATGTGTCATGAAAAAGTTGCTGTGCCGATGTCAAAGAGGTTGCTGTCTATGTTCTCCTCTAGGATTTTGATGGATTCCTGTCTCACATAGAAGTCTTTCATTCATTTGGAGTTTATCTTTTGTGTATATAGTGTGTGAGAGAGTGATCAAGTTTCATTCTTTTGCATGTAGCTGTCCAATTTTCCCAGCACCATTTATTGAAGAGACTGTCTTTTTTTCCACTGATGTCTTTTCCTGCTTTGTCCAAACTTAGTTGCCTAAAGAGCCATGGGTCCATTTCTGGGTTTCTCTGTTAAGTCCATTTATCTATGTGTCTGTTTTTCTTGCCAATACCATACTATCTTTGTTATCACAGCTTTGTATTATAGCTTGAAATTTGGCAACGTATTGCCCCCCAGCTTTGCTTTTTTCCTTTTCAACAATTCCTTGGTGATTCGGGCCTTTCTGGTTCCACAAATTTAAGGGATGTTTGTTACAGTTCTTGAAAAACGCCATTGGAATTTTGATCGGGATGGCATTGAAAGTGTAGATTCCTCTGAGCAGCATAGACATTTTAACTATGTATATTATCTGGATCCATGAGCATGGAATAAAATCCCAAATACCAGATCATGGATTGTAAATGAGGCCACTGTAATGAGATGCTGTTCCTTCTCTATATCACCACTTCCATCCTCTTTTCTCTCCTCCCATGTTCTCATCACAGTTACATCCTTAATTTTTATGTTTGCGGACATGAATTGATGGCATCGCTTTCATTTTCAAAATTATTGGTTTTATAAAAATATAATGCTATTGCAACCCGATAATATTTTTATTGGTTATCACTGGATATATGTCCTCCAATTATATCATTAAGTACTTTCTCTAAAGAAGTTCAATAAATTTTTGGCTGATATCAAGAATTGTCAAGAAATTTTTTACAAGAAGATAGAATTTTCCAAAAAATCTTTTAATAAATACTTATTGTTTATGCTTCTGTGTTCTTTTTGCATTGTATTTAAATATTATGCTCCTCATATATAACAGTTCTGAGAAAAGCTTTTGTCTGAGAAAAGCTTTTGTTGATAATATTTACTCCTTAATTATTTTACCATATGCATTTTTAGAATAAAATAAATAAATATTGAATTAGTTTATATATATATGTGTATGAATTAGTTTATATCTATATATACACATATACTATATATGTTGAATTAGCTTTATATTAATTCTATAATTATCTATTCTTAAATGTCAAAACTCTTTTTTATGCTTCAGGTTTGTTCTGCTTCCTTTTTTTTTTTTTTTAAGATTTTATTTATTTATTTGACACAGAGACAGCCAGTGAGAGAGACAGCCAGGGAGAGGAGACAAGCAGGGGGAGGGGAGAGGAAGAAGCAGGCTCCCAGCAGAGGAACCTGATGTGGGGCTCAATCCCAGAATGCCGGGATCACACCCTGAGCTGAAGGCAGATGCTTAATGACTGAGCCACCCAGGCCCCCTGTTCTTGCTTTCTTTTCTGGTCAATTTTCTACAACTTATCTTTTGAAACTTTTAATGAATTAATAATATTAATTATTTTTATTTTTTATTTTCCAGAAGTATCTGACACTTTGTTGTTATGTGACACTTCCTTTTATATAATACATGATATTTGTACTGTAGATCTAACAACTTCTAATAGTATCCTGAGCTTGCTCATTGATAGTATTTCCTCTGCAGGAGAATTTACACTCCCCTTTAAGAAGATTCTCAAGATTACATTTTTCTTCTCCTTTTACATGAAGAATGGTTTCTTAAATTTCTTTCTTCCTAAAGGTCCTGAACTCTTTCTTCTCTTTAACCTCTCCACACCACTGTCTTCTACTTTTTCTCAAATTTATGTGTTTATTTCTTTATTATCATGTCAGTTGGATTTTACGATACAGCAGTGATAAATATATGTGCTTATACTCCTACATTTATCTAGAGATATGAGTTGTAATTACATTAAAATGGAATAAAGAGGGCACATGTAATCATACACTGAGTGATATATTCAACTAATGAATTATTGAACATATTATCAAAAACTAATGATGTACTATTCCTTGGTTAATTGAATTTAAATAAAAAAAGAAGAAGGGCAAAAAGATACCATAAAACAGTGTGTAATGTTATATATAAGTATTGGAGAAATAGATGGACAGAGTTAATACTTTTTTGGAGAGCTTGAGCATGGCTGGAAGCAACAATGGAATTGGATCATGATCTCAGAGAAAGTGTCTTATTTTTAATTCAAGCATACAAAGTTGGGTAAGGAGACAGAAGAAATTGCTTTTACATGAATTGTATTTGGACAATACAGATTTATTATAGATTTCTTAAACAAAGAAGCAAATAATGACAATTGACATCTAGGAGTGTTGTGCCAAATTTTTGAGAACACATAAAAGGAATATAGATCTGCACATGATATAATAGGCTACAATACAGTTTCGTAGATATATTAGAGTTTAAATATAAAAGAAAAAAAAAAAAATACCCTAAGGGTAAAAAAAAGTACTAATATGGGTCTATAATTTATGCACGTGCATTGATTTAATACTATCCATTCATTTAGCTTGTAAGCTTTGCTTTGAAGATAAGTTAATTTACATAAGGAAATATAATAATATTTGTATCCGAATGAAGTTATTAGGAGAAATATTCTTACAAATTCACAGATTTTTAGAAAATATTTTGGCCACAGATGTTTGCCTCATCAAGCTTTTATCTATGGAGCAAAAATGAGGATTTTTTTCAAAGTAGTTAAGTTTGCTCTTCATTTAGAACCTGCAATGTTCAAATGAATAAATCACAATGCGACTAAAATAATGAGATGAAAATAGCATTCTGGTTTTATTAATTTACTGCTGTGTCTGTTTTTAAAAAAACTGAAGTAATGCCCCATGGAAAATTACAATCAAACTTCTACTGATTTCATCTTATTGGGGTTATTCCCACCATCAAGAATTGACTGCTCTTCTTCATTCTCATTGTTCTCATTTTCCTAATGGCTCTCTTTTTGGCAACCTGTCCATGATCTACTCATCCTCCTGGACACTCATCTTCACACACCCATGTATTTTTCTACTTAGTCAGCTCTCCCTCATGGACCTGAACTATCTCTACCATTGTCCCCAAGATGGCATCCAATTATCTCTGAAACAAATCTATTTCTTTCATTGGGTGTGGAGTTCAGAGCTTCTTCTTCTTGACTTTAGCTGGCGGAGAAGGTTTACTATTGGCCTCCATGGCCTATGATCGTTATGTGGCTATTTGCTTTCCTCTCCACTATGCTATTCGTATGAGCAAAAGATTGTGTGTGCTGATGATAATGGGATCTTGGATCATGGGATCAATCAATTCTGTGCTCACACTGCATATATTCTCCATATCCCTTATTGCCAGTCTAGAGCCATCAACCACTTCTTCTGTGATGTTCCAGCCATGGTGAATCTGGCCTGCATGGACACCTGGGTCTAGAATACACAGTGTTTGTAAGCACCACACTCTACCTTATGTTTCCTTTCATTGGTATTGCATGCTCCCTATGGCCGGTCCTCCATGCCATCTGGGCCGCATGCAGTCAACAGAAGGGAGGAAGAAGGCCTATTCAACCTGCACCCACCTCACTGTGGTGACTTTCTACTATGCACCCTTTGTTTATACTTATCTACGCCCTAGATCCCTCCGATCACCAATGAGGACAAGATTCTTGCTGCTCCTACACCATCCTGACCCCCATGCTGAACCCTATCATCTACAGCTTGAGAAACAAGGAAGTGATTAGTTTCTGATACGATTGATTCAGAGAATCCAATTCAGAAAATGTAGACAATATATATTATTAGCTGCCAAGATTTGTTTACATGTCAATTCAGCTGTGTACCACGAAGGAAAAAATATTATATGTCTAGAGTGAAAGAATATAAATTAATATAGAGACTGAATAAATTGTTTCCCCATAATAAATAAATAAATATATATTCCCATAATATATATAATATACATATATATACATACATTATATATATAAAATAAAAAAATATTATATTCCTAGAGTGAAAGAACATAAATTAATATAGAGGATTGAATAAATTGAGTTTTTCCATAACATACATATATATATAATATAATATATACATACATGTATATATACACACACATACATATATAATATATATATACATAATACATGTATAATATAATTTATACATATATACTCCATACACATATATAGATATATACATATACATACATAATATAATATATATATATTTAATTCTAAGGCATGCTTTTTGTTTTTCTTTTTTGTGATTTTTTTCTCCATCTATGTAAAGGGAATGCATTTTCCACTAACTTGTGGGCAAAATATTTTACTAATATAAACAGAAAATGAAAATGACTAAACTAATGGTATCATTCAGCATACCAGTTCTACAATACTTTTTCTTTTTCTTTTTATCAATATTAGTAATTAGGGGACCTAATAACAACAAATAATTTAGGGTGGATCCAATATACAATTGGAAATAAATATTTTTATTTATTTGCATAATAATTTATACTTTTAAGCTATATTGACATATTGACAAATAAAATTGTGTATATTATGGTGCACAATGTGATACTGATATACATATATGTTGTGAAGTCATCACCACATTTAGCTGTTAACATATATCTATCACCCAACCTAGTTATATGTTGTGTGTGTGTGAGAACACTTAAGAACTATTTCCTTAGCACACTTCAAAGTATGTAATATGATACTGTTAACTATAGTCATTTTATTCTATATATTAGGCTCTGGAACTTTTCATCCTGCATATCTGAAACTTTGTGTTATTGAGTAAAATTTTCCTTCTTATTTTCCCAAACCCCAGACCCTGGTAAACAACACTGTACTGTCTTCATTAAGAGATTAATTTCCCTCACATATAAGTGGGATCACATAGTACTTGTTTTTATGTGTTTGGGTTATATTACTCATTAACATGCCAGATTCAACAGTGACAAGTTTCCAAGACTAAATAATACTCCAACACAAATAAATTTATGACACTTTTCAATCTATTTATTGAATGCATGGATACATAGATTGTTCCTATGTCTTGGTTATTGTGACTAATGCTGCAATATACATGGGAGTGCAAATACTTCTTTGAAATAGCGACATTTCATTTTCTTTGGGTATATACCCAGAAGTGAGAGTGTTGACTCATATGGTAGTTCTATTTTTAATTTTTTGAGGAACATCCATACTGTTTTCCATAATGACTCTGCCGATTGGCATCCCATCACAATGGGGGAAGACTTAAAAGACCATGTAAATTTGGACATTTAAGCACTATGTCAATTAAGCATTTAGTATTCAATAGAGCAGTTATGGATTAAAAGCTTGACTTATAGAATGATATTTGGTTGTAACTTCGTTGCTTCTTTCCAAATTTAAATTATGGAATTTTTTTCAACACAGGTAACTGAGTGGATAATGTCAAATTAGTGTGGGAAAACATAATGGTTGCTTCTTGTTGGAAAACTTATCTCATTTAACTACAGGACTCTGAAATTTGAAGAAATCTGAAAAAATGTAAAAGAAAAATTAAGAAGATAAAAACAAATGCTCCACAATACCTACCAAGCATTTCATTTATTATGAGAGACACACAGAAACATTTCAGACAAAATGGTGAGCCAATAAGGCAATCTACAAGTGAATATAAGGATTTTGTTCTTTTTCAGTGCAATGAACTAATCAATCATACAATTTTCTCAATTATTTTTTTTTCCTGAGTATGTTATAATCTCTTTCCTTCAATCACTGAATCACTGCCTTACTCTAGATTCTCATCCTCTCTCTCTCTCTCTTTTTAGTTTTTACAGATTTATTTTTATTTATTTATTTAACTTATTTATTTGAAAGTGAAAGACAGCCCACATGGGGGAGGGCAGCAGGAGAGGGAGAGAGACTCTGGCAGACTCCCTGTTGAGCACAGAGCCCCACATAGGCTTGATCCCAGAGCCTGAGATCACATGGACCTGAGCCAAAATCAAAAGTGGAATGTTTAACTTATTTAGCCATCCAGGCACCCAGTCCTCATCCTCTCTTTATTGGAATATTTTCTAGCAAGATTTCCAAATGAATCAAAACAGGATTTAGAATTTATATTATCAGCTAAAGTTCCTAACTGGGAATATACATGTATTTATTTAGTTCAATTTTAACTAATGTAATATTAAAAATGTTTGAAAGACCTATAGAATCTTTAAACATGGAAGTGAATCATGTCTGAAAACCATACAACCCTAAAAAAAAATGTCCAACAAGAACCTGAGAATGAATTCTGTGCGGATACTACCATTGCCTGTTCTGGTGCCTTTGAGTCTCAGGACTATCTGGATGGAGTCCCCTGAAAACTTCATGAATTTATTTCTGTTTCATTCATTTTCATTTAGAGGTTGTGCACTTTATCTATTTTTGTTTCTGTTTTTGTTTTTTTCTTTTTTCCCCATTCATATATGATTTATTTTTTAATGTTTTTGTATTATATTATGTTAGTCACCATACAGTACATCCCTGGTTTTTTATGTAAAGTTTGATGATTCATTAGTTGCGTATAACACCCAGTGCACCATGCACACGTGCCCTCCTTACTACCCATCACCAGTCTATCCCATTTCCACCCTCCCCTCTGCAGCCCTCTTCTTCAGTTTGTTTCTCTGTTTTTTTTTCTTTCTTCTTTTTGTTTTGAGTGACCTCCATTCCCAAGATAAAGCTTTCAAAAAATATCAATGTACACTGTAGATATGGTGTTCTGGCCATAAAGCATATAAGTCAGATGTAGAAGTGAACATTTGAGTTCTACCATAGATATTGAAATGTTTGCTCCTTTAAGAAATGTCCAAAGAGAGTTCAGGGGAAAAAGATATGGGTTGTAGACTTTCTGCTCAACACTTAAGGAGTCAAGAGACCCTTTATCTATTTACAGGCCATATGTGTGAGATATAGGTATACGTAATAAATTTGTTTATGTACAATATCTGGAAAAAGACACGAGTTTGAAAAAGTAAATATTTGGTCTCTGTGCTCTAATTAAACCACAAAAAATGCCTATGACCATTTTGGAAAGACATAGTGAAAGGAAATGGGAAAAAGAGAGACAAAGAGGAGAGAGAGAGAATGAGACAGACACAATCATAAAGTTTGTGAAATTAGTGTACAAACATTGATGCCTTTAAGGGCTTGATGATATAATATGACCAAGAGCTGTGTAGAGAGGCCAACTCTACAATTCAATAATAAAAGATAATGTGGTGGCAACAGTGCACAAAAGGCTTTGTCTTTGTCTTCAAAAGGCATCTTTCAAATTTTCTGAAACAGTGTCTTCCTGGGGAGGATCCTACTAGTCATTTTCATTTATCTTCACAAATTATGGGAATCTGAAGATCACCATGTTAGCTGTATTCTCCCAGCACAGGTCTATTTCTTCAATCTCTTTTTAAATCTTGGAATGACTTGAAATTCCTCTCGGAGTTATCTAACAATACATATGATGATGTTACTTTCTTAGTATGATAAGCAATGATTTCCTCTAGCTGGTACATCCCTACATCTGGGTAGGATAATACAGCACAGCTACTACCTAACTCTATGTTACCCTCACATTACAGTTAATGCAGTCTTCTGAAGAAGTTTAAACATCACAGTTATATCAGGTATACAATTGCCCGTATTTATAATCCACAATTTATGATCCATTATTCTTATATAAAGACTTTTTTGATGGAATAATTCATAGTTTTCACTGTTCTTAAGTTTGAGATCTTGTTCATTTATATATGGAAGTACATAAGGAAGCTGTATCCTTCCTCTCTCGTTCTCACAAATTTCAATATACCTACTAATAAAACATGTCATCATAATATATATATATATATATATATATTTTTTTGCTATCTCCCCATGGATAACTACTGTTTGAGTTTTTTTTTCCCTTTAAAAAAATACTATCGAGGGTTGCCTGGGTGGCTCAGTTGGCCAAGGCCATGATCCCAGGGTCCTGGGACCAAGCCTCTCATGGCGCTGTGCTCCCTGCTCAGTGGGAAGTCTATTTCTCCCTCTTCCTCTGCCCCTTCCTGTGATCCTGATCTCTCTCTCCTTCTCTCTCTCTCTCTCTCCTCAAATAAATAAATAAAATCTTTAAAAATTACTATCGAAGGAGGGCATGTGTGATGTAATGAGTACTGGATATTATATAACACTGTACATCTGAAACTAACAATATATTAAATGTTAATTAATTGAATTAAAAATGTTTAAAAATACTACTGAAATATGATATACACTTGATGGATTTTTCACAAATTGGAACCACAGCAACTGGCACACTGACATGACCAGTACCCCACAAGCCACTGCTGTGTGCTTTTACTCTTATCACGCTCAATGTAGCATGTCTTTACCACTTCTGATAACATAGATTTATTTGCCATATATATTTTAGTTTTAGAATAGGCCCCTTTCTGTGTCTAGCTTCTTTTCCTTCACATTACTGCTGTTAAGTTTATTCTTCATTTTTGTGTATTTGTAGATTATTAATTCACATTAATACCAAATACCCCATTTTGTAACTATCATCTACTTACACAATTTTGTTAATGAGAATATGTGAATATTGTAGCATTTAACTATTACAAATGCTACTGCTATCAATATTTTTGAACATGTCTTCTGTAAACTATCTGGAAGAATTTCTTTTGGAATGAATGCAGAAGTGGAAGCTCTAGGTCATTTAGACATGCTTATGTTTATCCCCACCCTGCTTTATTGAGACATAATTGGAGAGATAAAATTGTACATATTTAAGATTTAAGACAACATGATTTGGTATATATATGGATCACGTCTGTTAACCATCATTGAGTTGCTCTTTTTCTTCATATATCCAGATCTTGCTTAATGAATATTAATTCTACATTCAAAACAATTGCACCTGGAAGCATGCCTTTTGTTATGCTTAGTCATTGCTTTTACACATAATTATTAGAAAAAGTAATTCTAAAAATGTCCTCCAAATATTTTAGGATTGTTAATGTGATTGCATACAATTTGATGAAAATACGCGGAAAGCGGAACACTTTCTATGTTGACTCCTAATTTATTAATAAAACATATCCCACTACATGTATGCCAGTTTATAAAAGCTAGAAATACATTAATATCCTAGTAAGTTGATAGAAAATATTTTTCTTTTATAATTTTATACATTTTCAAAATATTTTTATGAAAAATGTTTATCACCTTAATCTTGCATTTTTTGGGCACAGAATCGGGTTTATTTTTCTTCTTACCATTATTATAATATAATATATTATATTATATTAATATATTATTTATTCTTTTTATAATTTTATACATTTTCAAAATATTTTTATGAAAATGTTTATCACCTTAATCTTGCATTTTTGGGGCACAGAATCAGGTTTATTTTTCTTCTTACTATTATTATTATATTGAACTGTACTTGACACACAATGTTACATTAGTTTCAGATATACAACATAAGTGATTTGACAAACCAGCTTGTTATGTTATTCTCACCACAAGTGTAGCTATCATCTGTCAACATACAATGTCATTACAATACCATTAACTCTATTCCCTATGCTGTAACTTTCATAACTGTCTTATTCTATAATTAAAAATCAGCATCTCCTCACTCCTCTCTTCCTTCCTTTTACCCATTATACACTCTTCTTTCCAGCACCAATCAGGTTTCTTTCTGTATTTGTGGGCTTTCGATTTGTGCTTTGTTTCTTTGTTTCATTTTTTAGACCCCAAATATGAGTGAAATTTTATGGTATTTTTCTTTCTTCTGCCTGATATTCTCACTTAGCACAGTACCCTTTTAGGCACATTCATATCACAGATGGCAAATGTCATCCTTTTTATGGCTAAGTAATATCCCATTGTATCTTCATACCATATCTTCTTTGTCCATTTATCTATTGATGGACACTGGGTTACTTCAATCTTGGCATTGTAAATAATGCTGCAATAAACATAAGGGTGTACATAATTTTTTTGAATTAGTGGTTTTGTTTTCTTTGGGTAAATACTCCTCGGAGTGGAATTATTAGATCATATGGTATTTCTACTTTTAATTTTTTGAGGAACCTAAATATTTTCCCCACAATAACTGTGCTCAACTTATCTACACACCAGAAGTAAAAACAAACTTCTTACCCTTCCAATTCTATGTCTTCCACTCTACTTCTTCCAATTCTCAATACCAGTTATTCCTTGTCTTTTTGATGATTGCGATTCTGAGAGTTGTAAGGTGGTATATCATTAGGGCTTTTGGTTTGCATATCACTGATGATAAATGATGTTGAGAATCTTTTCTGTGTCTGTTAGCCATCAGTATGTCTTCGAAAATGTCTATTCATGTCTTCTGCTCATTTTTTAATTGATGATTTGTTTTTTGGGTGTTGAATTTTATTAATTCATATATTTCATCTTATAGTTTTTGGTAGAGTTTTTAGTTTTCTTTATATAGCATCATGTCATCTGCAAATAGTGAAGTTTTTCCTTTTTCCTTAATTAAAATGACATAAAATTAGAAATCAATTATAAGGCCAAAAACAAACCAATATAAGCATATATGTAAAATATATGTTTTTTTTTCTTGTCTGCTATAGCTAAAACTTCTAGTATTATGTTCAGTAAAAAGGGACATCCTTGTCCTGTCCTTCTTGATCTTAGGGAAAATCTCTCAATTTTTTCACCATTGAGTATGATGTTAGCTGTGGGTTTATTGTATGTATTTTATTATGCTGAGGTGTATTTTCTCTAAACTCTTTTGTTGATAATTATTATAAATGGATGTCGAATTTTGTCAAATGCTTTTTCTGCATCTATTGAGGTGACTGATTTTCCATTCTTCCTACTATGTTGTGCCATATGATTGATTTGTGGCTATAGAACCATTACTTTCTTGCATCCCTGAAATCTGTAATCTGTCCTTGGCATATGTAATACTCTGTCCTGAGTATGCGTCATGTGCACTTGAAAAATGTGTATTCTGTTATTTCTGGATGGAATGTTCTATATACATCTGTTAGGTCAATCTCAGTTAATACTTTTTTTCTTTTTCAAATACATTTTCCTTATTTAATTTCAGCTCAGATAATCCATCCATTGATGTAAGTGTGGTATAAAGTTGTCACAAGTTATATTACTACTAATTTTTCCCATAATGCCCATTAATATTTGCTTTATGTATTTAGGTACATTTATTTGGTTTATGTATTTAGGTACACGAATATTGGGTACATAGGATGTTTAAAATTGTTATATCCTCTTGTTGATTGATCCCTTTATCATTGTGTAATATCCTCCTTGTCTCTTGTCACAAAGCCTTTGTTTTTATAGTTTCTATTATCTTATAGACATTGTTACTTGAGTTTTGTGCAGTTTTTTAAATATTTCCATTTTCATGGAATATCTTTTTCTACTCCTCTTTCCCTTTTTTATATTTAATTTTATTTTAATTCAATTAATATATAATATTAACATGTAGTATTGTTGGCTTCAGAGGTACAGTTCAGTGATTCATCAGTTGTATAAAAACACCCAGTGCTCATTACATCATGTGTCCTCCTTAATGCCCATCACCCAGTTATGCCATCCCCCACCTACCTCCCATCTATAACCCTGTTTGCTTCTTATAGTTAGGAGTCTCTTATGGTTTGTCTTCCTCACTGATTTCATCTTATGTTATTTTTCCTTCCCTCTTCCCTTATGATTCGGGTTTTGTTTCTTAAATTCCCATGCCATGAGTGAAATCATATGATAAATATCTTTCTTCTGATTGACTTATTTTGATGAGCATAATAGCTTTAGTTCCATCCATGTCATTGCAAATGGTAAGATTTCATTTTTCTTTTTTTTTTTTGATGGCAGAGTATATTCCATTTTATATATGTACCGCCTCTTCTTTATCCATTCATCTGTCAATGGACATCTAAATCTTTCCATAGTTTGGCTATTGTAGACATTGCTGCTATAAACGTTAGTGCTGATACCCCTTGGGATTGCTACATTTATATCCTTTGGGTAATTACTTAGTAGTGCAATTGCTGGGTCATAGGGTAGTTCTATTTTTAAGCTCTGAGTAACTTCCATGATGTTTTCAGGAGTGGCTGTATGAGCTTGCATTCCCACCAATAGCATAAGAGGGTTCTTTTCTCCACATCCTTACCAACATTTGTTGGTTCCTGATTTGTTAATTTTATCCATCTTTGACCGGGTGAGATAGTATCTCACCGTTGTTTTGGTTTGTATTTCCATGAGGCTGAGTAATATTGAACTTTTTTTTTTCCATGTGTCTCTTGGCCATTTTGTATGTCTTCTTTGGTATTTACTTGCCACCATACACAAAAATAACTCAAGATGGATGAAAGATGTAAATGTGAGACAGGAATCCATCAAAAATCCTAGAGGAGAAAAGATAGGCAGCAACTTTGCTCTTTAACCTGGCTGCAGCAACTTCTCGTTAGCACAAGATAAAAAGCTTTTTGACAGAAAAAGTGAAACAGTTGACAAAACCAAAAGACAACTTACAGAATGGAAAAAGATATTTTGTGGAGAAAACTTATCAGATAAAGTGGCTAGTATCCAAAATTGATGAAGAACTTACAAACTCAATACTCAAAAACAAATAATACAGTCCATCCTTCACTTTTAAAAATATTTTTATTATATTATGTTAGTCACCATACAGTACATCCCTGGTTTCTGATGTAAAGTTCGATGATTCATTAGTTGTGTATAACACCCAGTGCACCACAATATGTGCCCGCCTTACTACCCATTGCCAGCCTATCCCATTCCCCCCACTGACGCCCACTGAAGCCCACAGTTTGTTTCTCAGTGAGTCCATAGTCTTTCATGCTTCATTCCGCCTTCTGATTAATCCCCTTTCTTTATCCCTTTCTTTTCCTACCGATCTTCTTACTTCTTATATTCCATAGCCGATAAAAAACATATGATAATTGTCTTCTCTGCTTGACTTATTTCACTTACCATTATCTCCCCTCCAGTGCCATCCATGTTGCAGCAAATGTTGAGAAACCGCTCTTGAGAGCTGAATATTCCATTGAATATATGGACCGGTAACTTCTTAATCCATAGTCATCTGTTGAAGGGCATCTCCCTGCTCTTTCCACGATTTAGCTATTGTGACAGAGCTGCTGTGAACATTGGGGTGCATTTGGCCCTTCTCTTCACTACGTCTGTACCTTGGGTAAATAATTCAATAGTGCAATTGCTGGATCATAGGGTAGCTCAATTTTTTAACTTTTTAAGGGACCCTCCACACTGTTTTCCAGAGTGGCTGTACCCAACTTGCACTCCCACCAACACAGAGGGATCCCCTTTCTCCACATCCTCTCCAACAATTGTTGTTTCTTGCCTTGTCTATTTTTTGCCATTCTAACTGAGTAAGGTGGTATCTCAGTGTGGTTTTTGATTTGAATTTCCCTGAAGGCTAATGATTTTGAACATTTTTTCATGTGTCTGTTAGCCATTTGTACGCCTTCATTGGAAAAGTGTCTGTTCATATCTTCTGCCCATTTTTTGATTTGTTTATTTGTTTCTGTCTATTGAGTTTGAGAAGTTCTTTTGTAGATCTTGTGGATACCAGTCCTTTATCTGTAGTGTCATTTGCAAATCTCTTCTCCCATTCCTCGGGCTGCCTCTTAGTTTTTTTGACTGTTTCCTTGGCTGTGCAGAAGCTTTTTATCTTGATGTGATGTCCACAAGTTCATTTTGTATCTTTGTTTCTCTTGCCTTTGGAGATGTGTGTCATGAAAAAAAGGCTGCTTTGGCTGATGTCGAGGCTGCTGCCTACTTTTCACTAGGGTTTCGATGGGATTTCTGTCTCACATCGAGGTCTTTCATCCATTTTGAGTTTATCTTTTATGGTGTGAGAGAGTGGTCAAGTTTCATTCTTTTGCATGTAGCTGTCCAATTTCCCAGCACCATTTATTGAAGAGATCGGTCTTATTCCACTGATGTCTTTTTCCTGCTTTGTCAAAGATTAGTTGCTCAAAGAGCGGAGGGTTCATTTTTGCCTCTCTATTCTGTTCCATTGGTCTATATGTCTGTTTTTGTGCCAGTAACATGCTGTCTTTTTGATCACAGCTTTGTAGTACAGCTCGAAATCTGGCATTGTGATGCCCTAGCTTTGGTTTTCCTTTTTCAACAATTCCTTGGCAGTTCAGGGGCCTTTCTGTTTCCATACAAATTTAAGGGCTATTTGTTCCAGTTCTTTGAAAATGTCATTGATATTTAGATTCGATAGCATCAGAAGTGTAGATTGCTGTGGGTAGCATGGACATTTTAACTATGTTAATTCTTCTGATCCATGAGCATGGACTATTTTTCCATCTTTTGTGTCTTCTTCAATGTCTTTCTCTGCTGCGATTCGTAGTTTCTAGAATATAGATCCTTTATGTCTCTGCTTAAGTTAATTCCAAGGTAACATGATATGGTTTTTGGTGCTATTGTAAATGGATGGATTCCTTAATTTCTCTTTCTTCAGTCTCATTATTCGTGTATAGAAATGCATCTTATTTCTTGAGCATTGATTTTGTATCCCGCTACATTACTGAATTGCTATATAACTTCTTAATAGCTTGAGAGTGGAGTCTCTTTGAGTTTTCCAGAGTATCATGTCATTTGAAGAGAGACATTTTGACTTCTTCTTTCCGATTTGAATACAGGCCTAACCCATGCACGAGAAAGCAGTTTATCAAGATTAGAGCAGAAATCATGAATTAGAAACCAGGAGTACAGTAGAGCAGATCAACAGAACTGGAAACTGGTTCTTGAAAGAATAAATAAAATTGACGGATCACTGGCAAGTCTTTATCCAAAAAAGAATAGAGAAAGGACCCAAATTAATGAAATTATGAATGCGAAGGGAGAGGTCACAGTACAACACCAATGAACTTGGTAGGATTATGTAGAAACTTATCAACGCTATGCTAATAAATTAAAAGGAATCTCGAAGATGGAGGACTTCCTGGAAACCTATAAACTACCAAGACTGAAACGAAAGAAATTGATTTCTTAAACAGGCCAATTAATTAGTGAACGAGATTGAAACAGTGATAAAAACCTTCCAAAAAACAAAACTCCTGAACTGAGGCTTCTGTATTCTACCAAACATTCAAGAAGAAATAATACCTATTCTCCTAAAGCTGTTTCAAAAAATAGAACAAAAGGAAAGCTATCAGACTCATTCTATGATGCCAATGATACCTTCCAGTCCCCAAACCAAGGCAAAGACCCCATCAAAAAGGATAATTACAGACCAGTTTCCCTAATGAATATGGATGCCAAAATTTTCAACAAGATCCTGGCTAATAGAATCCAACAGTACATTAAAAGCGATTATCCATCATGACAAGTGGGATTCATCCTGGAGGATGACGGGTGGTTCAACATTCGCAAAACTATCAGTGTCATAAATTTTATTCAGAAGGAAAAGCCAAAAGTCATATGATTTCTCTCCAATAGATGCAGAAAAGCATTTGACAAAAATACAGCATCCTCTACTGATAAACACTTCAGAGAGGGTAGGGATAAGGGGGTACAGTCCTCAATCTCCCAAAAACAGCATGACAGAAGCCTACAGCAAAAATATCATTGTCACATGGGGAAAAGCTGGAAGCCTTTCCCCACTTAAGATCAGGAACAGCAACAAGGATGCCCATCTTGCCACTATTATTCAAACTTATAGTACTAAAAGTCCTTGCAACAGCAATCAGACAACAAAAAGGGATAAAGAAGGCATCCTTCAGTTTTAATCTGAAGTGCGGTATCAGTCTGTGGTGAGTATCTTTTAGGCAGTACAGATTATTTATTTATTTATTTAGCTTGTTTTTGTTTTTATTTTACTTTTATAATTTTTATTATATTATGTTAGTCACCATACAGTACATCCCTGGTTTTGATGTAAAGTTTGATGATTTATTAGTTGTGTATAACACCCAGTGCACCATGCAATATTGCCTCCTTACTACCCATCACCAGCCTATCCATTCCCCACCCCCTCTGCTCTCAAGCCCACAGTTTTGTTTTCAGAGTCCATAGTCTCTCATGCTGGTCATTCCCCTCTTATTACCCCCTTTCTTTATCCCTTTCTTCTCCTACCACATCTTCCTAGTTCTTATGTTCCATAGATCAGAGAGAATCCATGATAATTGTCTTTCTCTGCTTGACTTATTTCACTTAGCATTATCTCCTCGATCGTCTTCGTGCAGCAAATGTTTGAAGAAATCATTCTTTTTTGATTAGCTTAGTAATATTCTATTTGTATTATATGGACCCATCCCATATTTATTTTCTTTTTTAAAGTTTTTGCTTAAATTCCAATAATGGTAACACACAGTGTGATATTAGTTTCGGGGTTCTCGAATTAATCCATTCAAATTTACACTTCAACGCCCTACAGCTCATCACTACAAATTTGCACTCCTATTTAATTATTAAATTCCTCTGGCCAGTAAAATCAAAATTGGGAAATAGAATGGTAGATATATATGCAAACACATCATTATTGTTCATTTACTGAACAAAAATAAATAAAATACATGATCCCATGAAGCTTTAGAACAGCAGTAATATTGGAATAATTTGAATAAATATATTTGCTTCTTTCCCTATTGAATTGACTGACCCTTAACATACCTTGTGAAAATATCTGAAGAAATTATTTTAATTTCTTTTCCAAATTGGGCTTAGGTCCATCCTGGGCTTTTTGTTTAACTCTAACCCCTATGTTGTTCGAGTCCGGTGGACATTCCCAAGTGGAATCCAAAGAAACAAACAAACAAAGCAATAGATTAAAATCTCCAGGTAAAGAAGGCTTAGAATCATTGTTGTTGCTGCATTTCTTGGAAGTATCTAAAATATCAAGAGTAGAAATGTACATAGTAATCTATGTACACTTGCTTGGAAAATATTCAAAGGATGTTTAATCATAAAATGACTTTGTTCACAGGATGATGATTGAACCAGTGTCAACTAACAAATCCTGTGCATTTGTGAAAGTGCAGAGATAATGCAAGGTATTCCAGTAATTCTAATTGTTTTCCTATTTTTAATAGTCATACAAGAAATGAGACTCTCTACAGCAAGTGCATAAGAGAACTTTACTCATAATTTAGTATTTTTGTGTATAGTAAGCAATAGATACATTTGGACATCCCATATAACAAAGGGAACTCCACTTTTTGACTGAGGTAGGTTTAAACACTGTATAAATAATTTGTATTAGAGTATATATCCTGTGTAAAAAAATAATAATAGTCTGCTTGAACACTTGTTTATCTTTTTTAACACATGAAGCTCTTTCCTAACGTGAAGTGTGTTATTATACAATTCTAGATGGAGTAGTATAGGAATGATTGTGAAATAATATTGAAACATAGTAAAATTGATAATAAAGACTACTGCTCATATTGTCTATGAACTATGCTCTGGATTTATTATGAATACCTACGTGAGCTACCCTATGTTATATTTAAATACCATATTCTGAATATAATTGATAATAAGATAATAATCTATGATAAAATATATAAGAAATGTTTATATAAATTAAAACAGTACTTCAAATATGAGAGTAATTTCTTTGGTGATAATTGAACCAAGACATTTACAGAAAAAAAAAAAAAAAAGAAGTTGAAGGATAAACAATGTTCATTAAAGAATGAAGGGTTCATTTTGTCCATAGCCTGTGATGAATCTTCTGGTGATGGGGAAGATTGCATTCCAGTCAAAGAATGCTTTAACAACATAGGTAGCATGAATTATATTCTTCAGAGGTAAAGATGTTTTTATGCAACAGCATGATGTGATGTATAGATGTTGATTCCATTAATTCTTTGGTAGTGCTGGTTACTGTTTGGATTGAAATTACTCAGAAGTTAAGCACATCAGTTTGGGAAATAAGTGATGTAATCTATGAAAGAGCTGATTAAGATATAGATGATTTGAAATGGAGTTTGAGGCTGAGTGAGTAGCTACACTGTACACATGCTTCAGCAGAAGTTGTAGAATGCAAAATTGACAAATATATCTGTTTTTTGGAGTTCATTTATAAATGTGCTCTCTGAAGGGGAATGAAATAAGGCTAATATTGGAATATGCTTTGGAAGTATGTTATATTTAAAGAATAAACCTAACATTTGAGGGTTCACACCCTCAATACAATTGTGGAGGACAGTCATATTTTCTACTTGTTTATTATTGTTTTTCGTGAATGTAAGATTGCTTATATGGCATCCATTGCAATCTTAATGGTGCTTCCTACTTGCTTTTTACTCCAATATAATATAATATAATATAATATAATATAATATAATATAATATAATAATATCATCAATGACATTAATGAAATTCTCATTACCATCAGCACACCAGAAACTTTTCATCTTACCCAATTTTAACTCTATACCCATTAAGTATTAACTCCCCATTTCTCCCCTCATCCCAGGCCCTGAAGCCCCATTCCACTTCCATCTCCTAGGAGTTTGATTACTTGAGTATCTTGTATCCTGTGGAATCATGCATATGGTCTTGTTACAATTGCTTTATTTTACTTAGCATAATATCTGCAAACTTTATCTATGTTGTAGCATCACAGCAGAATTTCCTATCCCTTCCTTTTTAAATACTGGAAGACATCATATATATTATAATATATATAATATATATGATGTCTTATTATGAGACATATATATATGTCTTTATATATGACTATATATATATGTCTTAGCATATATATGATATCACACACACACATATATATGGTATATTTTGTTTATCCATTACTCTGTCAGTAGACAGTCTTTGTTGCTTCTACCCCTCACTTACTGTGAATAAGCTGCTGTACATAAAATATCTATTCTGGACTCTGGTTTCTTTCTCTTGGACATGTACTTTCAGAAGTGGAATTTGGATCATATGGTGATTCTAGGCTTTATTATTACTTTTATTTTGAGATGGATTATGCATTTTCCACACTACTTGTGCCATTTCTGCATTTGCACCAGCATGACACATTTTTTTCACTTTTCACCCATGTTGTTTATTTCCTTTTTTGTTTTTTGCTTTTTGTGTTTTTGTTTTTTTTTTTTTTTTAGTAGTAGTAGCCATCCTAATGGGTGAGAGGTGGTATTGCATTGTAGTTTCAATTTTGAGGATTCTCTAATAATTATTGATTTTAACATATTCTGTGCTTATTGGTCATATCTATATCTTCTTGTGAGAAATGTCCAAGTATTTCACCAAATTTTAAATTAGTTTTTCTGTTGTTGAGTTGTAGTTGTTTATATATTCCCAATATCAATCCCTTTATATGACAAATATTTTCTAGGGATTTCTCATTTACTCTGCTGATAAAGTTTTTTGGTGCACCAAATTTTTAATTTTGATTAAGTCTAATTCATTATATTTTTTATGTTATTGAACATATTTGTGTGTCATATCCAAGAAATTAAATCCAAAGTTGTGTAATTTTTTTCCCTGTACTTTCTTCTAAGACTTTTATAGTTTTTGTCTATTTAGCTATTTGATCCATTTAAGTTAATTTCTGTTTATGGTGTAAGGTAATTGTTCAGTTTCATTATTTGCATGTGGATATCAAGTTTTCCTGTGTAACTTTTTGAAAAGACAGAATCTCATTGAAAGGTTTGTAGACCTTTGTCAAAAATAATTTAAGCACATATGCGAGGGATTTTTCTGACCTATTTTATTAGTTTATGTATGTCTCTGCCAACAGTTAAACTATATTATCATAACTTTTATAGTGAATTTTTATCAGAGAGTGAGTTCCACAAATATTTTATAAGATTGTTTTTGGTTATACAGGGTATCTTGAGATTATACATTAATTTCAAGGATGCATTTTTCTATTTCTGCAAAAATCTTCCTTGGGATTATGATAGACATTTCATTGAATTTTTAGTTGCTTATGGTAGCATTAATATCTTAACAATATTATGTCTACCAATCCATGAATACAGGATTTTTCCCCCTTATTTGTCTCTTCTTCAATTTCTCTCAGCAATGTTTTGTGATTTTCAGGCACAAGTACCCCCATTCTTTGTAAGTTTAAAAGGTATTTTTATTGTTTTTGATGAATATAAAAATGTAATTTATATTTTAAAATTCTTACAATTGTACATTAGTGTGTAGAAGTACAATTAATTCTGTATCTTGAAACTTTGCTAAATTTGCTTATTAGTCTCTGACATACTTTTTGTAGACTCCTTGGGATGTCTACATTTAAGATGTTTGTGAGCCAAACATTACTTCTTTATTTCTGATTTGGATGCCTGTTATCTTTTTCTTGCCTAGTGCGCTGGTTAATACTTCCAGGTGTAAAGTTGATTGGGAGATACGTGGCATCCTTGCTTGCTTCTTACTTGATATCAGAGGACTTTCGTTTTCACACTGAGTGGAATGATACTTGTGAATTAATTTTTAACTGTGACATCAGTTTTATATCCCTTAATATTTTTATTCAAGTAATGTAAGAAGGCATAATCTTGACAGCACATATGCTAAAACAATGATCCCATTACTCATGTCTGATCTCTAAGATAGATATTTCATATTACTTTATCAGTTTTTGTTTCTATTTATCCATATATTTTCACTAATATGTTTACCTATTAATGATTAAGTTATAAATATCAATACCAGCTCTTGACTCATCATTCCAGCCACTGGGAATGGAGAAATTCTCCCTCCATATACACCAGTTCAACTCATTTTCCATTTCCCATCCTTTTCATAAAACTTATATTTCATTGTGTCTCAAGTGGCAAAGTTGACAACATTTTTCCATCTTCTAGTATGCATTACTAAAATACAATATATATTGTAAAACCTGGTGCTATTATTTTTGTTACTATTTCTATAGTTAGGTCTAGAATCAATATTTAAGATTAAAATACTACATAAAGATTGTAGAACTTATTCATTAATGTCTCTGGACATCACCATCACTATGTGGAAGACTCTTAGTGATGTATTTCCAATTTTTACCACTTTAGTGACAGACCATTCATTTTACCTAATTTTTTCAAAGATGGATCTCAGATCTGTCTGTCTTAATTGGCCATTTAAATTTATTGGTTAATGATTAAAATACATCCTAAAACCTTTAGAATGAAGGACCATTTGTGTGTGTGTGTGTGTGGGGGCAGTTTTAATTTATTAGTTTTTAAAAAGTAATTCTTAATGGAAACAAGTTGACCAAAACTCTGTCACAGAATTTTGAGACACATAAAACAAAAGTTTAGTGAAAAGACAATAATAAATTCATTTTTTTCAGAGTCCTGAACTATTGCATCACTTTTGTGTCTTTTGACCTGTTCTCTTTTGACATATTTGTTTTAAGAGGAAGAGTTGATAAATATATGTGATTACATTCACACACTGATCTAGAATTGGTAAGTTTTAAATGCAAGAAAAGAAAAAATGAGAAAGACAAAATGCCATAGAATAATATATATTATGTAAGTTTCGAGAAGCAGAGAGATATGAAACATGTGCTACTTGGGAGAATTCGAGCAGATTTATGAAAGGTACAATTAGTGTGGTATACAGATATTTAGTTAAAGGGTCTACTTTATATCATTCAGAGAGAATGTTGAGGAGGCAGAAGAGAATGACTTAGTATAAATGGCACTTGACCATAAAGATTCATCCAAGATTTCAGAACAGGTGAACCAAATAATGTTACCTGACTTCAAGGAAGCTTGATTTGACATTACTGTGCAAAGACGACTCAAGGAAGAAATATTGCTTTTACCATAAGCTGGTAGGCTGTGTCGTTTTAGAAGTACATCTTTTTTATTGTTATATTATGTTAGTCACCATACAGTACATCCCTGGTTTTTGATGTAAAGTTCGATGACTCATTAGTTGAGAATAACACCCAGTGCACCATGCAGTACGTGCCCTCCTTACTACCCATCACCAGTCTATCCCATTCCCCACCCCTCCCCTCTGAAGCCCTCAGTTTGTTTTTCATAGTCCATACATCTTAAATATGAATGAAAAAAGTATCTGTTGGAGGTCATAAATATTTACTCATAAAATAACTCAAATAATGTATGAATTTACATTAACTTTTTGGCATATATTTTTGAATATATCTGATTTTTGGTGATACTTGTGTTAGTGTAGAGTAGCAAAACATATTTATCCTAATGAATTCTTAATAGAAATACAGTTTTTTAGTAACATTAAAGAAATAGGCCACAAGTAGCCTTAGAAAATAGGCTTAAAAATAGGCTGGCAAATTCTAGCATCTTCAAATTTTAATCTCTGTGTCAAAAACTGTTTGTTTTCTCCCCAATATAGAAAAGTTTGGTTATTCACTAAGGGCTTTAAAATTTTAAATAATGCATAACATGAGAAAAATAATGAGTTGAAAATAGCTTATTGTTCTGTACTTATTTACTTTTGTGTATGCTTTTAGGAAAATCATATCAATGTGCCATGGAAAATTATACTCAAACATCAACTGATTTCATCTTATTGGGGTTGTTCCCACCATCAGAATTGGCCTGTTCCTATTTATTCTCATTGTTTTTATCTTTCTAATGGCTCTGTTTGGCAACCTTTCCATGATTATCCTCATCTTCCTAGACACCCATCTCCACACACCCATGTATTTCTTACTTAGTCAGCTCTCCATCATTGATCTTAACTACATCTCCACAATTGTCCCCAAGATGGCTTCCAATTTTCTGTTTGGAAACAAGTCTATCTCCTACATTGGGTGTGGGGTTCAGAGCTTCTTCTTCTTGACTTTGAGGGGCGGAAGCATTGCTCTTGACATGTATGGCCTATGATCGTTATGTGGCTATTTGCTTTCCTCTCCACTATGCCATTCATATGAGCAAAAGAGTGTGTGTAGTGATGATACGGGATCATGGATTATGGGCTCAATCAACTCCTGTGCCCACACTATATATATTCTCCATATTCTTATTGCCAGTCTAGAGCCATCAACCACTTCTTCTGTGATGTTCCAGCCATGATAAGTCTGGCCTGCATGGACACCTGGGTCTATGAGTACACAGTGTTTGTAAGCACCACCCTCTTCCTTGTGTTTTCATTGGTATTGCATGTTCTATGGCCGGGTCCTCTTTGCCATCTGCCGCATGCAGTCAACAGAAGGGAGAAAAGGCTTATTCAACCTGCAGCACCCACCTCACTGTGGTCACTTACTACACACCCTTTGCTTACACTTATCTACACCCAAGATCCCTCCGATCTCCAACAGAGGACAAGATCCTGGCTGTCTTCTACACCATCCTGACCCCAATGCTCAACCCCATCATCTACAGCTTGAGAAACAAGGAGGTGATGGGGGCCCTGAGAAGAGTGATTCAGAGAATCTGCTTTATGAAAATGTAGACAAAGCTCTTTTGTATGTGTCCTCAGGACTTCGGTATAAGTGTATTCATCAGCATACGATAATTAAAATATTATTTTATACTTAGAGTGCAAAAACTTAAATTAGAGGAGAAGAAAATCACTCATGTCTGGACAAAATTATTGTGTAAATATATATGTAACTCCATGCCTTATCTTTTCTTTTTCTTTATGGTGCTTTTTCTGATCAATTTCAAAATCCTTTTCAAATGCATTCATTATTTATTGATATGTTGTAAATTATAATCATTCTTTGTCATGTAGAAATGAAAGTGGAAACTGTCTCAATGAAGTTCCATTCAGCAGAACAGTTCTATTTTCCATGTATTTTGCAAGATAAGTAAACAGAATATTAAATATTTCCCTGAATGTTAGATCAAACTAACAGACAGAAGACTTCTTCTTCATCTCATTGTAGACTTGTAACTTATCTGTGCCAATTCTTTTTTTTAATGTTTATTATATTATGTTAGTCACCATATAGTACATCCCCGGTTTCTGATGTAAATTCGATGAATCTTTTTTTTTTCAATTTAGTGTAACTTTTATTTAAATCTTTTATTTTTTAAGTATTTTATTTACTTATTTGAGACAGAGAGAGTGAGTGAGCTAGAGAGAAGCAAGAGCAGGGTGGGGGGAGAGGGAGAAGCAGACTTTCTGCTGAGCAGGGAGCCAGATATGGGGCTCCATTCCAGGACCCTGAGATCATGACCCAAGCCAAAGGCAGACCCTTAACCAAACTGAGCCACCGAGGCACCTCTAGTGTAACTTATCTCTAGAGGGATTTAGCTGAGACTTCATCAGGGACTCTAAAGTCCTTAAACCATTCTGAATAAAATGTAAAAAGTTTATGTTTCTTTTAAGAAGGTGAATCTGAAAAAGTGAATTCATGATAGGTATTCCTCAAGATCCGGACTTCCAAAGTGTCAACAGGTATCAAGAATCGTGAGGTTAATTATATGGCGGCTCAGTCAACATTTTAGTCTAGCTATTAGGAATTAGGAATTTCAAGGACATTCCATAACCATCCCCACACTAACTACATACTCAGTAGTCACTACTATTCTTGCATTGGGTCATGTGTCTTATGTGATATTTTATTTTCCACTCACTAAATCTTATAGTTTTAGTGAAACAGGTCCAGAAGAAAGTTATCTTCTATAGACCAGTTTTAGTCATTATATTTTGGCTCAATAATTTTCTAATCAGGTCCCGCTATTAAAATCCAGTGAAAACTCTAAGCTCAAGTAACCTACTGGGTAGATTGCTATTAATATTCATCAGTGGTAAGTGAAGAAATGCTCTACTTTATCAGGTTTGGCACGGAGAAGAAACATATAATTTACAGGACACAGAACAAGATTAAAATATGAGGCCTCTTGTTCAAAAACAGGAAAACGATGCCATCACTGGTACTACTATAGAGTTCTTTTCAAGATTAATTTATTAGTTTTTGAAATGCAATCAAAATAACAAACATCATTTCCGTTTCATAATTTTATATTTAATAAGTAGTAATACACTGCTATATGATGTCTTTATTGGTCATAAGATTTTTCTGACTCACTTCTTTTATTTCATTTATTTCCATCAAAATTTATATCTTCAAGAACTTCATTTTCTGTTGATATAGTTCAAGGTATTATTAGTCATGCTGGTAAATGCTAGGTCATGATTAGTTTTTACTAATTTTTCATTTTTAGAATAATCTGTATGCTTATGTTGCTGGAGCTATTAGGGGAGTATTTATAAGCCACGGACACATTGGACTGACTTTTTTCTGAAATTTTTTTTTCAAAGATTTTATTTATTTGACAGAGACAGCCAGGGAGAGAGGAACACAAGCAGGGGGAGTGGGAGAGGAAGAAGCAGGCTCATAGCAGAGGAGGCTGATGTGGCCGATCCAACACCGGGATCACGCCCTCTGCCGGCAGAAGCTTAACAACTGCTCCACCCAGGCACGCTTTTTTTTTTTCTGAATTTTTGATACATTCCATCAAAATTAAATTTTAGTGCATATAGAGCCGCTCTTTCTTAAGGAGTTTGTTTATTTATTTTTTAAAGGTTTCATTTATTTATTTGACACAGAGAGACAGCAAGAGAGGGAACACAAGCAAGGGGAGTGTGAGAGGGAGAAGCAGGCTTCCTGCTGTGTAGGGAGCCGAAGTGGGGCTCGATCCCTGACCTGCGCTGAAGGCAGACACCTAAAGGCTGAGCCACCCAGGTGCCCCTGGATATTATTTTTTTTCTAAAAATGTTCTCTAATGAATCAATTTCAACTCATCAATTTATACATAACTCTGAATTTAATTTTAAATATAAATTTAAAAACTGGCATTTTAATGAATGCTCTCTAATTTCTGGTGATCTTAGTGACCTTTGTATAAGAAAAAGGAAACCAATTCATGTTTCAAACACCCTTTTTATAAATTTCATAGTTGTATCTTCCCTTATAAAGTACACTGCTGTTACTTTTTTTTCTTTAATGGTTTCAAAAATTTATATGAAAAGTATTCTTTTCTATCAATAATATTTCATATTAATTTTTAAATCTTGAAAAGATTTTAGAATTTTATTTCTCTTTATAAATGTTTGGGCATTGACTTTGCAATGTTGCAGTTTTTAAAACTATAGATTTTGGATTATTTTTGTTAATTCTAATAACATCCCAATGTACTTTATTGTAATGACAAGGTGTGTACTCTTATTTTGTGATAATTTACAAAGATTACTACTTAAGCTCCATAGCATTCGCTATACTGGCTCTCGGGTAAGATAGTCAATAATTTTGTAAATGACAGAACGATCTTTTTAAGGATGGAAATCAGCCCATGCCCCACCATGAGTCACTGCTATCGCCAGGCAGAGCTCCTTCTTCTCTGGGTTGTGGCACCTTCCACCATTTTTGCTGCCTCTGCAGCTGCTGCTGACATCACTGTGCAGGAATCTGGTCCTAGTCGCAACAAGAGCTACTCCCTTGGGGTCCTATGGCACCTTGAGCAAGATGTGTGTGTTCCTATGAGGAGGCCAGGACAACTACTCTGTGAGCATCCTGCCTGAGCGAATATGTGCAGGAACTGTTTCTGGACAACAATCACATGCCAATGCTACAAGCCAGCTTTTCTACAGCCCTCCTCCTCCTCCTCCTCCTCCTCCTCCTCCTCCCCTCCTCCTCCTCCTCCTCCTCCTCCCTCCCCTCCTCCTCCTCCTCCTCCTCCTCTTCCCCCTCCTCCTCCTCCTCCTCCTCCTTCTTCTTCTTCTTCTCTTCTTCTTCTTCTTCTTCTCTTTCTTTCTCTTTCTTCTTCTTTTTTTTTTTGCATTTTCTCCTTTTTTTTTTTTAATGATTTTTTATTATATTATGTTAGTCACCATACAGTACATCCCCGGTTTCCAATGTAATGCTCAATTATTCATTAGTTGCATATAACAACCAGTGAACCATGCAATACGTGCCCTCCTTACTAACCATCACCGGTCTATCCGATTCTCCACTCTGATGCCCTCAGTTTGTTTCTCATAGTCCATTGTCTCTCATGTTTCATTCCCCCTTCTGATTAACCCCCTTTCCTTAACCCATTCTTCCCCTACCGATCATCCTAGTTCTTATGTTCCATAGCTGAGAGAAATCATATGATAATTGTCTTTCTCTGCTTGACTTATTTCACTTAGCATTATTTCCTCCAGTGCCGTCCATGTTGCAGCAAATGTTGAGAAATCGTTCTTTCTGATAGCTGAGTAACATTCCATTGTATATATGGACCACATCTTCTTAATCCAGTCATCTGTTAAAGGGCATCTCGGCTCCTTCCACGATGTAGCTATTGTGGACATTGTTGCTATGAACATTGGGGTGCATATGGCCCTTCTCTTCACTACGTCTGTATCTTTGGGGTAAACACCCAGTAGTGCAATGGCTGGGTCATAGGGTAGCTCCATTTTAAACTTTTTAAGGAACCTCCACACTGTTTTCCAGAGTGGCTGTACCAACTTGCATTCCCACCAACAATGTAGGAGGGATCCCCTTTCTCCACATCCTCTCCAACAATTGTTGTTTCTTGCTTTGTCTATTTTTGCCATTCTAACTGGTGTAAGGTGGTATCTCAGTGTGGTTTGATTTGAATTTCCCTGATGGCTAATGATTTTGAACATTTTTTTGTGTGTCTGTTAGCCATTTGTATGTCTTCATTGGAAAAGTGTCTGTTCATATCTTCTGCCCATTTTTTGATTTCTTTATTTGTTCCTCATGTATTGAATTTGAGAAGTTCTTTGTAGATCTTGGATACCAGTCCTTTATCTGTAGTGTCATTTGCAAATATCTTCTCCCATTCCATGGGCTGCCTCTTAGTTTTTTGACTGTTTCCTTGGCTGTGCAGAAGCTTTTTATCTTGATGAAGTCCCATAAATTCATTTTATCTTTTGTTTCTCTTGCCTTTGGGATGTGTCATGAAAAAGGTTGCTTTGGCCGATGTCATAGAGGTTGCTGCCTATGTTCTCCTCTAGAATTGTGATGGATTCCTGTCTCACATCGAGGTCTTTCATCCATTTGGAGTTTATCTTTGTGTATGGTGTGAGAGAGTGGTCAAGTGTCATTCTTTTGCATGTAGCTGTCCAATTTTCCCAGCACCATATTGAAGAGACTGTCTTTTTTCCACCAGATGTTTTTTCCTGCTTTATCAAATGTTAGTTGCCCAAAGAGCCGAGGGTCCATTTCTGGGTTCACTATTCTGTTCCATTGGTCTATGTGTCTGTTTCTGTGCCAGTACCATGCTGTCTTTGTGATCACAGCTTTGTAGTACAGCTCGAAATCCGGCATTGTGATGCCCACAGCTTTGTTTTTCCTTTTCAATAGTCCCTTGGGATTCGGGCCTTTTCTGTTTCTGAACAAATTTAGACTACTTGTTCCAGTTCTTTGAATAATTTCCTGGTATTTTGATCGGGATAGCATTGAAAGTGTAGATTTCTCTGGGTAGCATGGACATTTTAACTATGTTAATTCTTCCGATCCATGAGCATGGAATATTTTTCCATCTTTTTCTGTCTTCCTCAATGTCTTTCAAGATTGATTTATAGTTTCTAGAATATAGGTCCTTTACGTCTCTGGTTAAGTTAATTCCAAGGTAACGTATGGTTTTGGTGCTATTGTAAATGGGATGGATTCCCGAATTTCTCTTTCTTCGGTCTCGTTATTCATGTATAGAAATGCAACTGATTTCTGAGCATTGATTTTGTATCCCGCCACATTACTGAATTGCTAATAGTTTGGGAGTGGCTTCTTTTGGGTTTTCCATATAGAGTATTATGTCATTTGCAAAGAGACACATTTTGACTTCTTCTCTGCCAATTTGGATACCTTTGATCCCTTTTTGTCTTCTGATTACTGTTGCAAGGACTTCTAGTACTATGTTGAATAATAGTGGTGAGAGTGGGCAATTTTTTTTGTGTTCCTGATCTTAAGGGAAAGGCTTCCAGCTTTTCCCCATTGAGAATAATATTTGCTGTAGGCTTTTCATAGATGGCTTTTATAAGATTGAGAAATGTACCCTCTGTTCCTACACTCTGAAGTGTTTTAATCAGGAAAGGATGCTGTATTTTGTCAAATGCTTTTTCTGCATCAATTGAGAGGATCATATGGTTCCTGAGTCTTTTCTTGTTGATATGATGCATCACGCTGATCAATTTGCGAATGTTGAACCATGCTTGCATCCCAGGTATGAATCGCACTTGGTCATGAATGATAATCTTTTTAATATACTGTTGGATTCTATTAGCAAGGATCTTGTTGAGGATTTTGGTGTCCATATTCATTAGGGAAAACGGTCTGTAATTCTCCTTTTTGATGGGTTCTTTGCATGGTTTGGGGATCAAGGTCATATTGGCCTCATAGAATGAGTTTGGTAGCTTTCCTTCTGTTTCTATTTTTTGAAATAGCTTTAGGAGAATAGCTATTATTTCTTCTTTGAATGTTTGGTAGATTTCCCCAGGAAAACAATCTGGGCCTGGAGTTTTGTTATTTGGAATATTGTTTATCACTGACTCAATCTCTTCATAATTAATTGGCCTGTTTAAGAAATCAATTTCTTCCTGTTTCAGTCTTGGTAGTTTATAGGTTTCCAGGAAGTCCTCCATCTCTTCCAGATTGCTTTGTTTTTTGGCATATAGCTGTTGATAATAGTTTCTAATAATCCTTTCAATTTCATTGGTGTTGGTCGTGACCTCTCCTTTTCTTTTTTTTTTTTTATTTTAAAGATTTTTTTTATTATATTATGTTAGTCACCATACAGTATATCCCCGGTTTCCAATGTAAGGCTCGATGATTCATTAGTTGTGTATAACACCTACTGCACCATGCAATACGTGCCCTCCTTACTACCCATCACCGGTCTATCCCATTCCCCCACCCCCCTCCCCTCTAATGTCTTCAGTTTGCTTCTCATAGTCCATAGTCTCACATGTTTCATTCCCCCTTCTGATTACCCGCCCTTTCTTTATCCCTTTCTTCCCCTACCGATCATCCTAGTTCTTATGTTCCATAGATGAGAGAAATCATATGATAGTTGTCTTTCTCTGCTTGACTTATTTCACTAAGCATTATCTCCTCCAGTGCCGTCCATGTTGTAGCAAATGTTGAGAAATCGTTCTTTCTGATAGCTGAGTAATATTCCATTGTATATATGGACCACAACTTCTTAATCCAGTCATCTGTTGAAGGGCATCTCGGCTCCTTCCACGATTTAGCTATTGTGGACATTGCTGCTATGAACATTGGGGTGCATATGGCCCTTCTCTTCACTACGTCTGTATCTTTGGGGTAAATACCCAGTAGTGCAATGGCTGGATCATAGGGTAGCCTTTTTAACTTTTTAAGGGACCTCCACACTGTTTTCTTCAGAGTGGCTGTACCAACTTGCATTCCCACCAAAAATGTAGGAGGGATCCCCTTTCTCTACATCCTCTCCAACAATTGTTGTTTCTTGCCTTGTCTATTTTTGCCATTCTAACTGGCATAAGGTGGTATCTCAGTGTGGTTTTGATTTGAATTTCCTTGATGGCTAATGATTTGGACATTTTTTCATGTGTCTGTTAGCCATTTGTCTGTCTTCATTGGAAAAGTGTCTGTTCATATCTTCTGCCCATTTTTTGATTTGTTTATTTGTTTCTCGTGTATTGAGTTTGAGAAGTTCTTTGTAGATCTTGGATACCAGTCCTTTATCTGTAGTGTCATTTGCAAATATATTCGCCTATTCCGTGGGCTGGCTCTTAGTTTTTCTGACTGTTTCCTTGGCTGTGCAGAAACTTTTAATCTTGATGAAGTCCCATAAATTCATTTTATCTTTTGTTTCTCTTGCCTTTGGGGATGTGTCATGAAAAAGGTTGCTTTGGCTGATGTCGTAGAGGTTGCCTATGTTCTCCTCTAGAATTTTGATGGATTCTGTCTCACATCGAGGTCTTTCATCCATTTGGAGTTTATTTTTGTGTATGGTGTGAGATAGTGGTCAAGTTTCATTCTTGCATGTAGCTGTCCAATTTTCCCAGCACCATTTATTGAGAGACTGTGTTTTTCCCACCGGATGTTTTTTCCTGCTTTATCAAATATTAGTTGCCCAAAGAGCCGAGGGTCCATTTCTGGGCTCTCTATTCTGTTCCATTGGTCTATGTGTCTATTTTTGTGCCAGTACCATGCTGTCTTTGTGATCACAGCTTTGTAGTACAGCTCAACCGGCATTGTGATGCCCCCAGCTTTGTTTTTCCTTTTCAACAGTTCCTTGGATATTCGGGGTCTTTTCTGTTTCCATACAAATTTAAGGACTGTTTGTTCCAGTTCTTTGAAAAATGTCCTCGGTATTTTGATCGGGATAGCATTGAAAGTGTAGATTGCTCTGGGTAGCATGGACATTTTAACTATGTTAATTCTTCCATTCCATGAGCATGGAATATCTTTCCATCTTTTTATGTCTTCCTCAATGTCTTTCAAGAGTGATTTATAGTTTCTAGAATATAGGTCCTTTACGTCTCTGGTTAAGTTAATTCCAAGGTAACATATGGTTTTTGGTGCTATTGTAAATGGGATGGATTCCCTAATTTCTCTTTCTTCGGTCTCGTTATTCGTGTACAGAAATGCAACTGATTTCTGAGCATTGATTTTGTATCCCGCCACATTACTGAATTGCTCTATAACTTCTAATATTTAGGGAGTGGCTTCTTTTGGGTTTTCCATATAGAGTATCATGTCATCTGCAAAGAGAGACATTTTGAATTCTTCTTTGCCGATTTGAATACCTTTGATCCCTTTTTGTCGTCTGATTGCTGTTGCAAGGACATCTAGTACTATGTTGAATAATAGTGGCGAGAGTGGGCATCATTGTCGAGTTCCTGATCTTAAGGGAAAGGCTTCCAGCTTTTCCCCATTGAGAATAATATTTGCAGCAGGCTTTTCATAGATGGCTTTATGAGATTGAGAAATGTACCTTCTATTCCTACACTCTGAAGGGTTTTAATCATGAAAGGATGCTGTATTTTGTCAAATGCTTTTTTGGCATCGATTAGGAACATATGGTTCCTGAGTCTTTTCTTGTTGATATGATGTATCACGCGGATTGATTTGCGTATATTGAACCACGCTTGCATCCCAGGTATGAATCCCACTTGATCGTGATGGATAATCCTTTTAATGTACTGTTGGATTCTATTAGCAAGTATCTTGTTGAGGATTTTAGCGTCCATATTCATTAGGGAAATCGGTCTGTAATTCTCCTTTTTGAGGGGATCTTTGCCTGGTTTGGGGATCAAGGTAATATTGGCCTCATAGAATGTGTTTGGTAGCTTTCCTTCTGTTTCTATATTTTGAAATAGCTTTAGGAGAATAGGTATTATTTCTTCTTTGAATGTTTGGTAGAATTCCCCAGGAAAACCGTACGGACCTGGAGTTTTGTTATTTGGAAGGTTGTTTATCACTGACTCAATTTCTTCATAATTAATTGGCCTGTTTAAGGAATCAATTTCTTCCAGTTTCAATCTTGGTAGTTTATAGGTTTCCAGGAAGGATTCCATCTCTTCCAGATTGCTTAGTTTATTGGCATATAGCTGTTGATAAAAATTTCTAATAATCCTTCCAATTTCAATGGTGCTCGCTCGTGACCTCTCCTTTTCATTCATAATTTTAATAATCGGGTCCTTTCTCTTTCTTTTTGGATAAGTCTTGCCAGTGGTCTGTCAATTGTATTGATTCTCTCCAAGAACCAGCTTCTTGTCCTGTTGATCTGCTCTACTGTACTTCTGGTTTCGCTTGATTGATTTCAGCTCTAATTTTGGTCAACTGCTTCCTCGTGTGGATTAGGCCTGTCCTCTGTTGCTGTTCCAGCTTCTTGAGGTGAGAATATAAAAACTGCATTTTAGATTTTTCTATTCTTTTGAGTGAGGCTTGGATGGCTATGTATTTCCCTTAGGACTGCCTTTGCAGTATCCATAGGTTTTGGACTGTTGTATTTTCATTCTCATTGGTCTCCATAAATTGTTTAATTTGATTTTTGATTTCTGGTTTATTGAGTCATTCCTGAGCAGGATGGTTCTTAGTCTCCAAGTGTTTGAGTTTCTTCCAAATTTTCCTTGTGGTTGAGTTCCAATTTCAGAGCGCTGTGGTCTGAGAATATGCAGGGATAATTTCAATCTTTTGGTATCGTTGAGACCTGTTTGTGTCCCAGAACATGGTCTATTCTTGAGAATGTTCCATGGGCTTTAGAATAGAATGAGTTTCTTTGGTTCTGGGGTGTAGTGTTCTATATATATCTATGAGGTCCAACTCGTCAGAGTATGGCATTCAAAGCCTTTGATTCTTTGCTGAGTTTTTGCCAGGGTGTTCTGTCTATTTCTGAAGTGGAGTGTTGAGGTCCCTTACTATTAATGTATTTTTATTTATATGTCTCTTTATTCTCGTTAATGTTGGCTTGTGTATCTTGCTGCTCCCTGTTGGGCTATATATTTATAATTGTCATATCCACTTGTTGGATACTTCCCCTAAGAATAATATAGTGCCCTTCTGCATCTCTAACTATAGTCTGTAGTTTAAAATCAATTTATCTGTAATGAGAATTGCTACCCCAGCTTTCTTTGAGGTCCATTTGCTGAAAGATGGTACCCATCCCCTTACTCTCAGTCTGAATGCATCTTTGGGTTTGAAATGAGTCTCTTGATACAGCAAATGGATGGGTCATTTCTTTTTATCCAATCTGCAACCCTGTGGCGTATTATGGGAATGGTTCAAACCATTTACATTAAGACTGATTACTGAGAGATATGATTTTAATAATGCCATGTTGCCAGTAAAGTCTTTGTTTGTATTGGCTGTAACTTTCTGATCTGTATTAATCTTTGGGGCCTTTTTAATTTTTATAGAACCCTCGTAATATCTCCTGTAGGGCTGGTTTCATGGTTACAAAATTGGTTAGTGACTGGCGATTCTGAAATGTCTTTATTTCTCCATCAATTCTGAATGACAGCCTTGCTGGATAAAGGATCCTTGGCTGCATGTTTTTCTCTGAAGAGCTTGAAAAATGCTCCCCCAACCCTTCTCTCATTTCAGGTCTGTGTAGACAGGTCGACGAATTCTGATGCCTTTGCCTTGATCGTGAGAAATTTCGTTCTGGCCACTTTCAATACTGTATCCTTGCATCTAATATTTGCGAAATGCACCATGACGACGTGGCATAGGTTTGTCGTGGTTGAGCTTGGGAGGGTCCTCTCTGCCTCTTGGACACGAATGTTTGTTCTCACTAGATTAGGGAAGTTTTCAGCTACAATTTGTTCAAATATCTCTTCTAGACCTCTGTTTTTCTCACCCCCAGGGGATGCCGATGATTCTAAATTGGATTGTTTCATTGAGTCAGTAATCTCCTGTAACCTACATTCGTGGGCGTGATTTTTAAGACCATCTTCTATTTTCACTTTTTCCTCTATTAACCCATCCTCCAATTCACTAACCCTTTCCTCTGCTTCTGCAGATCTGGCCATCAGAGCCTCTAGTTTTGCCTGCATTTGGCTCATAGAATTTTTAATTTCTGTCAGATTCGTTCTCATTTCTGTCCTTAGGGATTCTATATTCTCAGTAACCTTTTCGTTAATAGTTTTTTCAATTCTACTCATCATTTTGACCATCGTTACTCTGAATTCCATTTCTGATAATTTGGTTATATCCATATCCATTATTTCTGTGGCAGAGGCCACAGACTCACTGTCTTTTCTTTGCTGGGGGCTTCTCCTTCTTGTCATTCTGATGAGGAAAGGTTGCGGGTTTTCAGAGCCCAAATTATTGACCTGGGTCCCAAGCAGTGCCCCTTGTTTTATAGGGATCTTAGGGATGTGGGCTTCTTTCTTTAAAGATTTTATTTATTTATTTATTTATTTATTTATTTTTTATTTATGTGGCAGCCAACCAGCGAGAGAGGGAACAGAAGCAGGGAGTGGGAGAGGAAGAAGCAGGCTCCCAGCGGAGGAGCCTCGATGAGGACTCCTTTCCCGAATGTCGAATGCGGATCACGCCCTAAGCAGACAGGCGCTCAATGACTGCGCCACCCAGGCGCCGGGTTGTGGGCTTCTTGATTTTTCAGGCTGCCTTCTGTGTTCTGGGGGAGGCGCCTGCCGTGCCGATACTCAGGCAACCCTGTTTGGGTAGAGTCTCTGTGTCCCCTGCGAAGGGGGATGGGGATGGGCACTCTCTGAGCCGGTATTTCCAGGCTTTTGTTCTCTGGCGGCTTTCCCTGGCGGTTTGCTGTGCCTCTTCTGAGAGTCAGAGCAGCAGCGGCCGAATTTCAGCCTCTGTCACAGAACAGAGGGATTGCGGCCCGTTCTCTACTAATGTTCTGGCCACTTTAACTCTGTTATTGTTGGTGCTGCTCAACCCTCAGCGACCCAGGATGTGCGCCCCACACCCGGCATCCCAGCCCTCACTTCCAGGGCCGGCGAGTCTCTGTGTGACCTCTCCTTTTTCATTCATAATTTTAATAATTTGGGCCCTTTTTCTTTTCTCTTGGATAAGTCTTGCCAGTGGTCTTTCAATTTTATTGATTCTCTCTCGATGAACCAGCTTCTAGTTCTGTTGATCTGCTCTACTGTACTCCTGGTTTCTAATTCATTGATTTCTGCTCTCATCTTTGTCAACTGCATCCTCATGAGTGGATTAGGCCTGTCCCTCTGTTGCTGTTCCAGCTTCTTGAGGTGAGAATATAAAAACTACATTTTAGATTTTCCTATTATTGTGAGTGAGGCTTGGATGGCTATGTATTTCCTCCTTGGGACTGCCTTTGCAGTATCCCATAGGTTTTGGACCATTGTGTTTTCATTCTCGTTGGTCTCCATAAATTGTTTAATTTGATTTTTGATTTCCTGGTTTATCGAGTCATTCCTGAGCAGGATGGTTCTTAGTCTCCAAGTGTTTGAGTTTCTTCCAAATTCTTTTCCTTGTGGTTGAGTTCAAATTTCAGAGCGTTGGTTACTGAGAATATGCAGGGGATAATTTCAATCTTTTGGTATCCGGTTGAGACCTGTTTTGTGTCCCAGAACATGGTCTATTCTTGAGAATGTTCATGGGCATTAGAATAGAATGAGTCTTCTTTGGTTCTGGGGTGTAGTGTCTATATGTATCTATGAGGTCAACGCTCGTCGAGTATGGCATTCAAAGCCTTTTGATTCTTTGCTGAGTTTTGCAAGGGTGTTCTGTCTATTTCTTGATAGTGGAGTGTTGAGGTCCCCACTATTAATGTATTTTTATTTCTTTATATGTCTCTTAATTCTGGTTAAGAGTTGGCGTGTGTATCTTGTTTTTCCCTGTTGGAGCATATATATATTTATAATTGTCATATCCACTTGTTGAATACTTCCTTTAAGAATAATATAGTTGCCCTTCTGCTCTCTAACTATAGTCTCTAGTTTAAAATAAAATTTATCTGATATGAGAATTGCTACCCCAGCTTCTTTTTGAGGTCCATTTGCACGAAAGATGATATACTCCATCCCCTTACTCTCCAGTCTGAATGCATCTTTGGCTTTGAAATGAGTCTCTTGTAGACAGCCAATGGATGGGTCATTTTTTTATCCAATCTGCAACTTCCTGTGGCATTTATGGGAACATTCAAACCATTTACATTGGTACTAAGAACTGAGGAGGTAGAATTTTAATGATGCCATGTTGCCAGTAAAGTCTTTCTTTGTATCGGTTGTGACTTTCTGTTCTGTATCATCTTGGGGCCTTTTATCTTTATAGAACCCCCTTAATATCTCCTTAGGGCTGGTTTCCCGTGGTTATGAAATTGTTAATGGCAGGCGATTCTGGAATGTCTTTATTCTCCATCAGTTCTGAATAGAAGCAGCCTTTAGTCTGGATAAAGGATCCATGGCTGCATGTTTTCTCTGAAAAGAGATTCTTAAAAATGCCCCACGTTCTCTTTAGTACATCTCATTCCAGGTCTGTGTAGACAGGTCTGGCGTAATTCTGATACCTTTGCCTTGGTCGTAGGAATTTCGCCTGGCCGCTTTCAATACTGTTCATCCTTGGATCTAATATTTGCGATTCACTATGATGTGACGTGGCGTAGGTTGTCGTGGTTGGAGCTTGGGAAGTGCTCCTCTGCCTCTTGGACACGAATGTTTGTTTCCTCGCTAGATTAGGGGAAATGTTTTCAGCTACAATTTGTTCAAAAATATCTCTTCTAGACCTCTGTTTTCCTCCACCCCCTCGGGATGCCAATGAGATTTCTGACATTGGATCGTTTCATTGAGTCAGTAATGTCCCATAACCAACATTCGTGGGCATGGACTCTTAAGACCAGCTTCTATTTTTGTTTTTTCACTCTGATAACTCCATCCTCTAATTCACTAACACGTCCTCTGCTTCGGTGACCCTGGCCGCCAGAGCCTCTAGTTTTGCCTGGCATTTGGCTCATAAGAATTTTTTATTTTCTGTCAGATTCACTCCTCATTTCTGTCCTTAGGGATTCTATATTCTCAGTAACCTTCGTAATACTTTTTCAATTCTACTCATCATTTTGACCATCGTTACTCTGATTCCATTTCTGATTATTTGGTTACATCCATATTCATTATTTCTGTGGCAGAGGCCACAGACTCACTGTCTTTTTCTTTGCTGAGGGGGCTTCTCCTTCTGTCATTCTGATGAGGAGAGTTTTAGGGTTGTCCAGAGCCCAAATTATTGACTGGGTCCCAAGCCATGCCCCTTGCTGTTTATAGGGATCTTGGGGATGGAATTGGGCTTTTTCTTTAAAGATTTTATTTATTTATTTATGTGGCAGAACGTAGCAGAAGAGGGAACACAAGAGGTGAGTGGGAGAGGAAGAAGCAGGCTCCCAGCGGAGGAGCCGAATGAGGGACCTCCGTTCAGAACAATCGGATTCACTTCCTGGG
>NW_024426663.1:82380125-82422619 GCF_017311325.1 Ursus maritimus | reverse complement strand
CTGAATACTTTTTTCAATCTACTCATTATTTGACTATCGTTACTCTGAATTCCATTTCTGATAATTTGGTTACATCCATATCACTTATTCTGTGGCAGAGGCCACGACTCACTGTCTTTGCTGTGGGGGCTTCTCCTTCTTGTCATTCTATGAGGAGTGTTGCGGGTTTCCAGAGCCCAAATTATTGACTGGGTCCCAAGTGCCGCCTCTGTTTTATAGGGATCTTAGGATGTGGGCTTCTTTTTCTTTAAAGATTTTATTTATTTATTATTGGTAGAGTAGGGAGCAGACAGCAAGAGGAACAAAGCAGGGAGTGGAGAGGAAGAAGCAGGCTCCCAGCGGAGGAGCCCGATGAGGGACTCCTTTCCAGAACTGCTGGGATCACGCCCTAAGCCGAGACAGGCGCTCAATGACTGCGCCACCCAGGCGCCCGGGTTGTGAGGCTTCTTGATTTTTCAGCCTGCCTTCTGGGGAGGGCTGCCGCGCGCGATACTCAGGCAACCCTGTTTGGTAGAGTCTCCGTGTCCCCTGCGAGGGAGGATGGGGATGGGCACTCTCTGAGCCGGTATTTCCAGGCTTTTGTTCTCTGGCTGGCTTTCCCTGGCGCGGCTTGCCTCTTCTGAGTGGTCAGAGCAGCAGGGCTGAATTTCAGCCTCTGTCACAGGACAGAGGGATATGCCCGCTTCTCACTATGTTCTGGCCACTTTAACTCTTTATGTTGGTGCTGCTCAACCCTCGCAGCGCCCAGGATGCGCAACCGGCTGCCCTCACTTCCAGGGCCGGGGAAGTTGCTTGTCATGCCGCCACCACGGCCGCCGCAGCCCGGGCTCCCGGTCCACTAGCCGGAGCACACCTTGATCGATTTCCGGAGAAGCCTGGGCGCTGACCCTCTAGGTCCTCGTCTGCTGTTTCCGTCGACCAGTCCCTGCTCCCGTGCGGTGCCAGCCGCCCCACGGTCTCCGGACTCTTCCCGTCTCAGTCTGAATCCGTGAGCACCCCGGGATTCCGAGTTCTCGGCATGCCTGGTGGCTCGCTCACGGCTCACAGTCTCAGTCCGCATTTCGCGGTGCGTGCCGGCTGAGTCCGCCCGCTCCCGGCAGGTGGCTCCGCTCTGGGCCCGAAACGGGCTCCTCTCCCCTTCCGCTTATCTTCCGATATCTGTGCAAGCCTTATAGCTCCCCTCTTCGCACCTCAATACTCAGCGCTGGAGATGTTCATTTGTAGAGATCCAGATGCATCATCTTGCGTCTCAGGCTGATTCCGTGGTTATTTAGGCTGGTCTGGTACCTATCCAGCTCGACTCGGGACCGGCTGAAAAAGAGGTCCCCTACTCCTCTGCCATCTTAACTCTCTCCAGCATCCCCTTTAGCATAAATCTAGAGTGGTTTTTTTTTTAAAGAAATTTAACATTATTGCTATGATTAAGAGGTAATAAAGAAAATAAGCTGAAATTACAGCATTTCTATTAAATTCTTGTTACATAACTGACCAAGGCTCTGAGCCTAGACTTGATCTATTCATTGAAGAAAAAGAAGATGGGGTATGGCAGGGTAAGAGGAAGACTGGAAGTACTAGAGAAGTGTTAAAGACATACTGACTTCCTTCTAATAGAGTAAGGAGGAAAGAAAGAAAACTGAAAAAGGAATAACTTTCTCACAGAATATTTCAATGATATTTAAGGTCATGTTTATGCACTACCTGAAATCATCACTTTACCAATCACGGTACACATCTACTCTTACAGTGTTTCCTTATTAATAGAAGATGGACTAAGTCATTTGGAAAGCAGCCAAAAAAATGAACTTTCAACAGTAATAGTTTGAAAACTGTTAAATATTCTTACATTGTTACCAACCTCAGATTAAATATAAAATCCAACCTTTGTAATGGAAAGTGAAATGTTTTCATTTCCTCCCTTGTGAGAAGGCATCTGGTTAAGCCCACTTTCTTAGAGCCATACTTTGAAGCACGATAGGTCATTCTGCAGGTTAATGCTGACCTTTGAACTGGCAGAAGGTAAAGACCCTGAAACAAAAAGAACAATTAAACGTATGTCAGAATGTGTGTTTACAGTGACACCTGGGGGCGCCTGCGGCACAGTTGTTGCTGTGCCTGCCTTCGGCTCAGGGCGTGATCCCGCGTCATGGACGAGTCCTCATCGGCTCCTCCTGCTGGGAGCGCTGCTTCTCCTCTCCCAATTTCCCTGCTTGTGTTCCCTCTCACATGGCTTTCTCTGTCAAATAAATAAATAAAATCTTAAAAAAAAAAAAAAAAGAAAGGACACCTGGGTGGCTCAGTCGGTTAAGTATCTGACTTGATTTTGGCTCAATTCATTATCTCAGAGTCATGGGATCTAGCCCCACATTGGGTTCTGCACTCAGCACAGAGCCTGCTTATCCCTCTCCCTCTGCTCCTCCACACTCCCCTTGCCCACCACCAAGTTGTGCTCTCTGTCTCTACCTCTTAAAATAAAATCTTAAAAAAAAAAAAAAAAAGAAAATATGTGTGTTTAACCTAAACCTCAAAGGACATGTTTCTAAACCTTGTGTCAGGTAAACACAGTGAAGATCAAAAGATGTATAAGCCCCAGCCCCAACTTTAAGAAGCCTGTATTGTAATATAATTAGAGGAACACAAAGAGAATTTAAGTCTCAAATGGGTTATAATAATAAAAGCTATAAAAGAAAGGAAGAAGAATACACTGGCTGGGGTGGTAAGAGATGGTTCAACAGAGGAAAAGATTAGCTGAGTCTAAAAAGCAGAAATTAGAAAGTTTGTGTCTTAGACCTGCCCATCACAGTGCCTGCCACTCCTAACAGCCCATTCTAGCTCAGTCTATTCCACCCCTAGCCACTTGCTCAACCATCAGCCTATTCTTTAAGCAGGAGTGGTCACCAATTGGTTTGAGAGTGGGAAGTGGCTTAAGAGAGACACATCTACAGGTGCCTGGGTGGTTGTCGGTTGAGCATCCGACTCTTATTTTGGCTCAGGTCATGATCTCAGGGTCCTGGGATCGAGCCCTGTGTTGGGCTCTGTGCTCAGCATGGAGTCTCTTTGTCCCTCTCCCTCTGCTTCTACCCCCGACTCATGCTCTTTCTTTTCTCTAAATAAACAAAATCTTTGAGAAAAAAAAGAGACCCATCTATAAGTAGACAAATAAGTTGATATTCCTAGCCAAGACATGCTCAAAAGGGACAATGGCAATTAGTTAAGCTGATCAGATTGCTTGCTTCCAAAATCAAACTAGGAAATACAGAGGACTGACAAGTTAGAAGAGAACAGAAAGCAGAGAAGATGCCATGAAAGGGTACTTAGACTCCTGATGGCTTTCTAGTCTACATGCATCCTTTAAATAATATCCCTCTCGCTTAAGATGGCCTGAATGAGTATCTGGTCCTTGCAACTAAAGAAGTCAAAATACTGTAAGTAGAAAAGAGGGGATTCCAGGTAAGACAGAAATGTACAAAGCAAACTTGGTATGGTAGTGACTAGACCAACTGAGAAAAAAAAAAAAAAGGTCTGTGTAGGAGAGCAGTGTAGGAAACAAGGTTGAGGAGTATAAAAATGAATTATAGACCACTACAAATGCTAGACTCAAGAGTTTGGACTTTAGTACATTATTCAATAAATAATGGAGAGCAACAGAAAGTTCCTAAGATGGGAAATGGCATAACCAAACAGTATTTAAGAAAGATCAACCTCAGAGATAATGTGGAAAATGGAGGAGAGAAATGAGAAAAGGTTTTGCAGAAATTCTGGACCAAAAAAGATAACAAAAAAAAAAAAAAAGAAAGAAAGAAAAAAAAAGATTAGAGTCTGAATCAAGATGGTGGAAAGAATGGAGGAAAAGGAATATATTAAACAGTCTGTAAGAAAAACTGATAGAACACAGTGATGGAATAATTCAATTCAGACAACAAATATTTACTAAGTACTTATTATATGCCTGGCATTGTTCTAGCCACTAGAGATTCCTCAATGAACAAAGTCAACAAAATTCTCCATTGGGAGAATGAAATTCTAGTTGGGAAGATGAACAATAAACAAATATATGCCAGGTAAGGATAAGGACCGTGGAGAAAATCAAAGGAGGGAAAAGAGGAGAGGGTGTACTGGGGAAAGAGAAGGGTTACTGTCATCTATTTTACAATCAGGGAAGATCTCTCTGATGAAGTGACATATGAATAGTTACTCATAGGAGCAAAGGGAAGGAGCTATCCAGATTGGGTACAGGGAGCCAAAAGGAAAGTAATTCTAAAATTAAAGATTGTTGTCTTAAAGAAAAATGATACCAACAGAAAAGGCGATTTGAAGATGGGAGCCTGTACATTATTTAAGGATGAGAAAAATGCTTTTAGCTATGTTATGATTGAGGGGACAGGGGAATATCCAAGTGGCACCATCCAGCAGGCAGCTGAAAATGCAAGCCTGGAATCTGGGACATCAGACCTAGAAATAAAGATACAGGAGTTAACCAAAGAAGAGCGATAAGTCAACTTGGAGAGACAGATAAATATTTCTAAAGTTTGCTTTGGGACTCTGATATTTAGGATGGGAAACAAAGGAAATCCTAAGAGGATAGAGAACTAGCCATAATCCTCTGACTCCTCAAAGTCTACAGAATAAAATCCAAGGTTCTTAGCATGACATTTACAGCCTACAGGACAAAGCTTTACCCTACCTCTTGGCCTCGTCTCTCACCACTACCATCCTCCCCCAATTATCCCCAACAATCGATATTCTTGAGCCATATCAAATTTCTTTTTTCTGATGATTTCTTTTGCAAAGCTATGTCTTACATGAGCTCTGAATCTAGTAATGACTACTCTGTTATTTACTTAAAGATGTTTAAAATACAGTGGAGGTCAAATCAACACAGAGGCAGGTCAGATAAGGTATCTATTAGAGAGGGGAACAATGGAAAGGAAGAAGCTTGGTGTCTTTGAGACAGGAAAAGGCAGGAAGCACAGTCCTAGAGGAGATAGGAAGGAATCACTGGCTATTCCTCACCACTTTCTGGCGTCTCCTCAGTTTAATCATTCAATTATTTCTGAACACACACAAAAAAAGCATCACTGAACGTACTTAGCTATTATGTCCAATGAACTCTAGTAAGTTCTTTCTATTCCATCACTTACCTGCTTCCTCCTACAAAAACAGAAGGTTCAGTACAATCACTCCTGGACACAACCCAACATTTGAAAAACACTGCCATCGTGGGTATTTCTTATGGCCAGCACCCAAACTCTCCTGCCTATTCCCCCACTGTGAGTATTATTATGGGTGTCCTTTACATTAGTCAAAGGCAAGATCTTCCTTCCCATCTGTGCCACTCTGCAAGTAAAGACCTACTGACAGTTTCTAAAATTATTCACAGTAATTTGTAAGAGTCCAATGTTGAGTGATACTAGGACAGCCTTTGCTATTTCACCTAGCAAGATGGTTTCTGGGGCATGAACATGGCTCCAAGTATCTATTCTCCCTAGGTACTTACCCATTTTTTTCTTTAAAAACATATTGCTTTTCTGTTTAAGGCTGTAGAATTGACCTTAGTTGTTTGAAAGAATAAACTTGACCGATAAACCCACTTATAACAGATATCCATAATGCCTTTAGAATGAGCAAATCATCAACTAGAGTCACAGCTATACCTTCCACCATCTTGGATAGATCCCCTGTTGTTTGTTTCTTTTGCAGTCCAATAAATATCGCTAGAAAAATGATGATGGAGGTGGCAAGCGGAATTTCTGAAAATACATACCAAGTTTTTATAAAAATGTTTGAAAGCAATTAAAATATTGTAAAAGACTTGCACTTTTATTGTCAGCTCAGCTATGAGCTGTCAGCTATGAAAGGGTCTTTGGACCTAATTTGTTTGTATTGCAAAATGAGGACTGTTTCCTTGCACGTGTAAAAGTGACTAGGTAATTAAAAAAGTGACTAAGCAAGGAAGCCACCTTTATCCCACCCCAGATATTTTCTTTGGCTCTATCATAATTTAATGAAAGACAAACATTACAAAATGTGTAACTCAGAAAAGGAAAGTTCTTTATATTTTTCAAAGTACTTGTATCTATTTACGTTTAGTGACAGCTTGCCAGGTAGTTAGGTTAGAGACACAGCAAAGCTGAAATGTTGAGAGCTCCAGCCTTAGGCTCACCTGTGCTGAAATTCCAGCTCCACCACTTACTAGCTGTACCCCTTGGACAAGTTACTCACAGTTTCCTTATGTACAGAAGATATTTATATCTCTCACAGAACTGTGAGAATTAAGGATGATGCATGCATAATGATTGATGTAGGTCCTAGCACATATGTAGCCTTTGATAAATGAAAGCAAAAAAGAAAATGGAGACCCAAGGAAATTAGGACTCACCAACTCAAATCCCTCCGTGGTAAATGGATGAAACAGTCCAATAGACTGGAAGTGGCTATGGGAAGGAAAATGGGGAGCACATGCCTCTTCTAAAGATGACAACTGCTATTCAGCTCCAGATACTGTTCTAAGAATGTCCAATCTTGTGATGCTGTCAAGAGACCAAAACAGACTTACATAAAGGATACTGAAAACATCATAACCCGAATAAAATAGGAAATATCAGCCTGGGAACTACATACAGATTGTAATTGCAATAAATATTTGCCCAAATATCAAAGAAAATCAGAGGCAAAACCTAATCTCAACAAGAGACTTCTGAATCTTAATCTTTCTTGCTTTCTACAACCCTACTGCTTGTTCAAATAGTGCCAAAGAGCATGTTTGAGACAAGCACTAGTCTCTGGAATAGAGGATCAACTCAGGCCCTAAAACAAAGTTTTCTTTAACTTACGGTTCAAATGCTTTTTCGGAGAAATCCAACCCAAATAGAACCTGTAAAAGTGTAGCTGGCTCATTCCCCTGCAGTACAAAACCCACCACGTTGTTCAGGTGATTTTGGTGAAAATGCTGGCACCAGCTGTTGAAAAATCAAACCAATACAGCGAAAGTGACACTACCAAGTCAAGCATAGACATACAAAAGGGAAGTGTGGGGAGAAAAGAAGCTATCATTACCTAATGAAAAACCTGGCAAAGAAATGCCATTACCGTACAGAATTAAATAAAGATCTCTTTGAGATAATGAGTTACGTATTCAAATCAAGTAGGATACCAAGGGAAACACAATGTATTCAAATCCACAATCCTATTATGATTTGTTTTAAATTGGAAATAAACCCATTTTACAAAGGCATATCCTCAAGATCCCAAGCTGCTGAGTCCTTCCTAAGCTAGTAATCATGCGACTGGCTTTAAGAAAGCCAGTTTGGGATAAATTGACAGACTACTAGCAATATTTGTTAATGTGGAAGATGGCTTTTGAGGTATCTAGCCAATCTCCCTCAGATACGTCTGAAAAACTGAAAAGTTTTGAAAATTTTTTTGTTGGTCCATATACAAAAGCAATTTTCATTAGACATTTAACAATGGCATTGAAGATATCAGAACAGTAAAATTCTCTTTGTCCCTTAACGTAAAAGGAACAAAAAGATTAACTGGGATTCTTAATACTCCATCATGTTATTTCAGTTGGGTCTCCACTAGGGGTTACAAACCAAAATACCTTTAAGTGGTGTTGGGAAAGGTCATTGAAAAGACATGACTCTGCCAGCTAACCTGTCAGCTGGACCCTGGCACCCGCAGGCTCCTCACCCCTTCTCCTCTGTCCTTGAATGTGGGTTCTGCTTGTCTTTCCTGATCCCAGAGGCTGCCCAAAGACAAAGCCTTGAGACGGTGATGCGTGCTGAAAACACCTGCATGGTTCATATGACTGAACCCAGTTAAGGCCTCTATATAAACTTTTTTAAGATTTTGGCAGGCATGTGTAGGGATCCATTTGTCTTCCTCCTGCCCGAGACAAGCCTCTGTATAAAAGTTCCCCTTTGCCAAGCCACGCACCAACCTGGAGCAGCCTACCTCTTTCTTCAGTCTCTCCCTGACCTCCAAGTAAGTGGGGCAGGTTTCACTTTATACCCAGGAAGCTCCCAAGAGGGTTGCAAACCATAGAGCAGCCAGAGAGATAATGTAAATAAGGGAAGCAGGCCTTATTTACCAGTAGGTGCTACACTAGAGTGTATCTGCCACATCGATAAGAGGCAGGCTCCTATTCAGCTTTGACAAAATGTTGCCACAGGGACAAGTGCCAGATCTTAGAGTTTTTCAAAGAAATAAAGTATCTGGATTTTAATAAAGGAATTCCTAAATTAAATGTTGGCAACTCCTGTAAAGAAAAAAATTTAGGGGGCACTGGGGTGGCTAGGATGGTTAGGCGTCTGACTCTCGTCTGACTCTTGCTTTCGGCTCAGGTCATGATCTCAGAGTCGTGAGACAGGTCCCACTTGGAGCCTGCTTGGGATTTTCTCTCTCCCTCCCCCTCTGCCCCTCCCCCACCATTAAAAAAAGAGAGAAAGAAAAAATTTAGGACACTCTCTACGGCAAACAAATAATGTCAATTAAGGAATATATGGCTCTCTAGACACCAATTTGAAAACTCTGGTCTATACCCACTATTTAAGTTCATCTTATACCTGGGTTTAGGAACACTGGATTTGCCCCAGAACTGTACACCAGCACCACATAACTGGTCATGTCACTTCACAGTTTTCAGCAAATAAAATGGCAGATAAGCGGGCTTTCTGCAAAGATATAAATAAAGGCATTAAAAATTAAGACTACTGGGGCACCAGGGTGGCTCAGTTGGTTAAGCAGCCAACTCTTGATTTTAACTCAGGTCATGATCTCAGGGCCTTGGGATTGAGCCCCTGAGTAAGGATCCCTACTCAGCAGGGAGTCTGCTCCTCTCCCTCCTCCTCTCTCCCTCTCCCGTGCGCTCTCTCTCTCTCTCTCTCTCCAATAAATAAATCTTAAAAAAAAAAAAAATAGAACTGGGGGTGCCTGGGTGCTCAGTCAGCTAAGCATCTGCCTTCAGCTCAGGTCATGATCTCTGGGTCTTGGGATCAAGACCCAGGTCAGGCTTCCTGCTCAGCAGGGAGTTTGCTTCTCTCTCTCTTCCTCTGCCCTTCCCACCGCTCATTCTCTCTCTCTCTCAGACAGATAAATAAAATCTTAAAAAAAAAAAAATTAGGACCATTGAGAACAGTAATAAAGCAAAACAAATTATATGCAAATATAAAGGGAGAATTCAATTAATTGGAAACATAAACAACCTAGATACGACATTATTAATTCAATATTTAATAAACGTTGATACAGAACCTTAATACAGATACTTGGTTATTTGCTAGGATAATGGAATGAATTAAACATGATTCATGCTCTCAAGTTCTAAGTACTAAGAGAAAGTTCAAGTACTAAGTACTAAGAGAAAACAAAATGCAGAAATAGGTCATTCCAATACAACGGGTAAGTGCTATTATAAAGGTGTAGGAACAAAGGGGCTAACTGCCTTGGGGGTTAGAGAGTTTGGGGATAGCTTGATACTAGAAAATACTGGGGCTGTCCTGAGAATAATTTGTCAGTCAGATGGGGAAACATCGTCTAAACACTTAGTTTTGTTTGGCTGGAACCAAGTTGACATGTTGCAGAGTAGTGGAGATTTGAGAGTAGAGAAAAGAGCGCGAAGTCAGGTCATAGATCAATGTGGTCTGCCAAGGAGTCTGACATTATTCTGGGGAAACAGGAGCTCAGAAAAGTTTCTCCTCCCAAAAAGTTTCACTTTCATCTCTATATGAGACTGCCCCAAAGGATTAGAGTATACATCTTGTTTGGTAACCAACTCCCTGCAACCCCTCACTTCCACCGCCAAATCAGTATCTTTCACACTTCAAGCAATGTAACAAACACCAATTTTAATAGTCCATTCTCTAAATTTATCTCAACACTTACTATGTATATGAAAAAAAGTCCCTATTGATGACACTTTAAAAAAATATATAAATAATATCATGAGCATCCTTTCAAACATCCCTGTCTACCAGAATAAATTCTCCAGATAAGGTCCTGGTCAAAATAAGCACCTACAGTTGACCCTTGAACAACACAGGTTTAAACTGTGCAGATCCACTTATATGTGGTTCATTTCTGTTAAATATAGTATAGTATCATGAATGTATTCTCTTCTTTATGCTTTTCTTAGTAACATTTTCTCTGGCTTACTTTATTCTAAGAATACGATATATAATACATGTAATTTACAAAGTATGCATTAACCGTCTATGTTATCAATAAGGTCTCTGGTCAACTGGTTACCAATATTACTGGTAAGGTTTCTAGGCTCTAAGTAGTTAAGTTTTTGGGGAGTGAAAAGTTATACATGGATTTTGGACCACACAGGGCATGCAGATGGTGGTTTGGCACCCCAATCCCCCATGTTGTTCAAAGGTCAATTATTTAATTCTGACAAGTACTATTAATTCCTGAAAGAATACACCAATTTATATTTACCAATCAAAAATATGAGATTGATGGGGCGCCTGGATGGCTCAGTCAGTTAAGTGACTGCCTTCACCTTGGGTCATGATCTCAGGGTCCTGGGATCGAGCCCCATGTTGGGGGTCCCTACTCAGCAGGGAGCCTGCTTCTCCCTCTCCTTCTCCCTGACGCTCCCCCTGCTTCTGCTCTGTCAAATAGATAAAATCTCAAAAAAAAAAAAAAAGAGATTGATAAGGTGAGACTGAGTGAGGTAGGTAGGGTCTATGTGGCAGTGAGTAATGGTTGCCAAGCATGGGAGGTCAGAGCTTCAGTAGGGGAAGGAGGGCATGGTAATTGGCGGGGGGGGAGAACTTGAGTAGGGGGAGTAGGGATTGGCATAGGGAGAGAGAGCTAGGATTAAGGGTAGGAACCCAGTACACATGCAGAAGGATAGCTCACTGTGGGGTGTCAAAGCCTGAGTGGTAGAAGGCATCCATGCAGCGGGAAGTGGAGAGCAGTGAGGGCTGGTATCAGATATCAGAAAGTATTCAAGGTTTTAAGGACAGCATCAATACTGAGGGACAACAGTGGCCTGTCACAAGATTCAGAGTCTGAGCAGGGTGAGTGTGTCCATGTATGAAGGATGAGGATAGTAGACTGTCACACAGGAGGGTGGCCTGGTACATGGTGCAGGGTGACAGAGCCCAAGCAAGGTGAAGACAGTGTGGGAGTGTGGGGCGGTGGCAGCATGGGGAACTGGTCAAATATACCGAAGATAATGACAAATCAGGTTTCTCACTGGAGAGAGAAGGAAATTATAACCATGAAGAGAGAAAACCAGAATGAACCTTGTGGAAATAGACTGCAAGCAGAGATTTTAGAATGTATGGATAGAAAAATATTTAAATGTAAATATGTATGTGTGTGTATATGGGTGTACAGATAAACACATATTTCCTAGCTCTTTTTTGGGAGTACTGACATCCCAATAGCACTGAGTACATCTAGTACCCAGAACCTTGAGTTTCTAAATGTCATTCTCTACTAAAAGAACCAAGCGACCCAGAAAAAATTACTGATTCCAGGGCTGGGGCAGGAAAAGCACAGATGAGCCTGGAACATCTTTTTGTGCCAAAAAAGTAAGGAAATGCTCAAAGAATTATGAGGTCATGTTGAAAGAACACAGAAGCTAGCTTAATGTTCAAATATAGGATGTTTTGAGCATCAAAATAAATATAGTAATGGATTATAACCCATTGAATGAAATAGGCAATGAGTTCATACTAATAAAAAAATGAATTACAAGTTTAACAAGGAAGCATCTCTCCACAAAATTAGAGAAAAAGAAAACAAGAATGGGACAAATCAAAATCATGTACAACCTAACAAAATACAAGAGAAAAGAGTGTCACTTCTGTGATAGTCCTGCCAAACATGTATAGCCCAAAAACTAATCAATGAGGAAACAGACAAACCTAACTTGAGAGACATTGTACAAAATAACTGATTTGGGATTCTTAAGAGTAGTAAGGCCAAAGATGTTAAGGAAAAAACCAAAGAATTGTATGGATTGAAGGAGATACGACAACTAAATGTAACACATAGTTCTAGACTGGCTCTTATTGCTAAAAAGGATATTACTGGAACAACTGAGGAACTTGAATGGGGTGAAGATAAGATGGCAGCAATATATCCATGTTATTTTTTAATTTTGATGGTTGCATATGTAGGTTATGTAGGACTGTTTACAGGAAATACATATTTTAGTAATATGGGTGGGTGGTCATGGAGCATTGTTAGCAATCACTTTCAAATGCTGTCTGGGGTCGTTTTGGGTACTGTTCTTGCAACTTTTCTGTAAGTTTGAGATTGTTTCAAAATAAAAGAGAGATTGTCTATTTCCTTATACTTTTCACCATATTAACCTTTAAAAAGTTGTTTTGCCAATTTGATAGGCAAAAAGAATCCCTTAAATAAAAAATGTTTTCATGTAATTCATTTTCCATTTTACACCCTACAGGTATCCCCTGCTTCCTGAAAGCTTGTGTTCTGCCATTTCCCTAGGAAGTGACCTATTAGCACCAAAAATTCGTTTTCACTTTTATCTTCAGCATTTGTTTTACAACAAGCTGTAGTTATAAAGGCAGCACACCCCAAGCAGAGTGGTACAGCGAAGCTCCTTTCCCAAGAACTGCCCAGCACGAAGCCCCATAGCTTTGAATTGTGTCTGTGAGCATCTGCGCTTATCTTGATTTTGTGCATCAGTTAGCAAGATCTGTCTTGAGATATGAGAAAACCTAACAGAGATTATTTTGGGAGTATGGAAACGCTCCAATATCCCCCCCCCCATAAATTAATAACTGCTTCTTTGCTTTACACCATTTCAGCTTGGAAAGATTTCACGGGACCGCTCTACTTTCAGACAGTGGGGGAAACCTATATATAACTAAGCCGAAGACAAGCGCTCAATGACTGCGCCACCCAGGCGCCCTGGGTTGTGAGCTTCTTGATTTTTCAGCCTGCCTTCTGTGTTCTGGGGGAGGGGCCTGCTGTGCTGATACTCAGGCAACCCTGTTTGGGTAGAATCTCTGTGTCCCCTGCACGGGGGGATGGGGATGGGCACGCTGTGAGCCGGTATTTCCAGGCTTTTGTTCTCTGGTGGCTTTCCCTGGTGGTCTGCTGTGCCTCTTCTGAGTGTCAGAGTAGCAGCCGCTGAATTTCAGCCTCTGTCACAGAAAAGAGGGATTGCGGCCCGTTCTCTACTAATGTTCTGGCCACTTTAACTCTGTTATTGTTGGTGCTGCTCAACCCTGCAGCATCTGGGGATGTGCGCCCCACACCCGGCGTCCCAGCCTTCACTTCCAGGGCCGGCGCGTCTCTGTCCTTTGTGTTTCTAATGCCACCAGCCGCCCCCACGTGCTCCCGGAACTCCCCGTCTCAGTCTGAATCCAGTGAGCACCCCGGGATTCCGGAGTTCTGCGAGATGCCTGGTGGCGCTCGCTCCCAGCTCACAGTCTCAGTCTGCTATTTCGCGGGTGCTGTGGGTGCCGGTCTGCGAGCCCGCCCGCTCCCCTGTGCAGGTGGCTACCGCTTCCTGGCGCCCGAACACAGAGGCTCCCTCCCCTTCTGTTTATCTTCCGATATCTGTGCGAGGTTTCATGGCTCCCTGCTTCGTACCTCAATACTCAGCACTGGAGATATTCATTTGTAGAGATCCAGATGTATCTTCCTGTGTCTCAGGATGATTCTGTGGTTGTTTAGGCTGGTCTGGTACCTATCCAGCTTGACTCAGGGGACCAGCTGAAAAAGGGGTCCCCTACTCCTCTTCCATCTTAACTCCTCCTCTTCTACACCTCTTCTGCTCACATGTAGACTCAGAGACAAAAGTGTTAAACATTTTAAGTTGGCATGGTGTACTGGGTGTTATACCCAAGTAATGAATCATGGAATTTTACAACAAAAACTTGGGATGTACTGTATGGTGAGCAACATAACATAATAAAAAAATATTATAAATTAAAAAACCCTCCTTTAAAAAAATAAATAAAACAGCAAATCTTTAACAAAAAAATTTCAAGGTGGCAAAAACAGATCATTAAGCCAAGCAGGAACCTTTCTCAGTGTGGGACCCTGTGCAAACACACAGACCACAACACTCATGAGGCCAGCCTTGAGAAAGCTAGATATGAGTGAGAGGGAAAGGATTGTTATTATGCAAACCAGGAAAATAATGGGAATATCTGCTTTTTCCTCAGTGTTACCACTGGAAGAAAGAGCCTGACAGAATGACGGAATCTGGAATTGGGCAGAAATACTCAAGAACAGACTCCTGGGGTGCCTGAGTGGCTCAGTCATTGGGCATCTGCCTTTGGCTCAGGGCGTGATCCCAGAGTCCTGGGATCGAGCCCCACATCAGGCTCCTTCGCTGGGAGCCTGCTTCTTCCTCTCCCACTCCCCCTGCCTGTGTTCCCTCTCTTGCTGGCTGTCTCTCTATGTCAAATAAATAACTAAAATCTTTAAAAAAAAAAAGAACAGACTCCTTATCTCATACAGGCAGAGAAAAATGAAGGGACTGAGGAGACCTGGATCTCTTGTGGGCTCTGATAAACCATAGCTTAAGGGAAACCACACTATATGTCTGGAGTTAGTTGGCTGAAAATCAAGATTGTGGCATTGTACTTTATGGTATAAGTTAATGCTGTGTAGGGGGTAGAATAATGTTTCTTCCATTTTTATAGGTCTTTGGCTAAGACACCTTCTGTAATAAAAAACAGATAAACAGGAGAATAGCTAACAAAAGTTTTATACCATATATATTTCCTATATATGGAGAGACCCAGATAAACTAAATGACTTCCTGAAATTCCCAAGCCATTACCTTAAAAACCACCTTCAGATAAAGATAAAAGATTTTGGGGGAATGGGAAGGCCACATATGGGAGGTTACTAGAAAAGGCAGAGTAAATAAGTGTATGGTTGTTGTGCAAATTTAAGTCATTAGCTTGTCCACTGAAAAGAGTTTCTAGAGATTTTCCCATCCCTCCCTGGTAGAGAGAGAGAGACAAGCTTACAAATGAAAATTCTCATTATTAACATATATGTCATTGACAAAAGGGTACCTTCTACTCTAGTTTTCAGGAGGTTTTTTTGTTGTTTTGTTGTTTTTTGTTTTTTCCTATTGAAGCTAGAGAGCTAGGTTCTTGTCTCATGTTGTTGAAGAATGAATCCCGCAGACAACACAGTGAGTAAAGTGATAGAAGTTTATTAAGTGAAGATACAGAAAAAGCTCTCAAGAGTGAGAGGGGTCCCAACAGGGTTGCCAAGGAGGGCCTTTAGGGTTGGTCTTTTATAAAAAGCTAACCAGGGAACTTAAATCTTTTTAACATCTCTATTGATAACTACTTCAATGGCTTACTTCCTTTTTAGGGTCCATTATTCTTTGTTGGTCACAGGTGATTATAAAGACACCCACCCTGCAGGACTCACCCCACACACTTAGGGCAGGGTGGCCCTCCACCCCACACACCTAGGGCAGGGTGGTTCACCCTAGGGTAGGGTGGTCCAGTTTGTCCCCTTATCTCTGGTTTCCCCACACCTCTGCATTTTTGGGATTTCTGTGAGTCTGATCACATAGCCCCCTATCTATCTCTCCATACCTGCCCCTGCTATGTCAGCCCACTATGTCACTATGTCTGTTCTTTCTTAAAAATAACACGTGTAAAATAATCTCTTTGCAAAAGAGGCACACTTTGAGGTGGAAAAATTTGCTCCCCTCTTATAGGCATTCCTACAACGACTAAGCCTACAACCCTGGAAGTGGAGATAAAGAGATCATAAGTAAATAGTGGGAACTCTAGGCTATCAGAAATGACCTTGAAATCCTTTACTCCAGTAGTCTTCTGCTCAGAAAAGCAGAAAGCTAACTCTGTGACTAAACCAATGTGAGTTCAGTCCTTGGTGAGTTAAGAAAGTGGACCAGATTGAGTTGTTGCACAAGAAAACTTTATTTCCAGCAAATAAGTAGATCATGGAGAATGGCTTTCAAAGCCATGACTCTCTGAGCAAGGGTGGATGGATTCCTTTTATTTAGGGTTAAAATGAATATTTAGATAGGGAAGCCTTGTCATCAGATGCTGAGGTGGGCATAAGGTCACATGCATGACCCTTAGGGAAATATGTTATACACATATTGTATATTATGTAAGTGAGGCTTGTGCTTCTCTTTGGGTGGAGAATTTATTATTATAATGAGGTTAAATGTAGTTGTTTTAGAGGTCACTCCCTGGTCCATCTGTGCTGGTGTGAGGCAGGAATTACTCTCAAACAGGTCTGGGTGGTTTGGGCTGGCTGGAGGTCTTGTCAGGGCAGTTGGCATTGACTGTGAGGCGGTTACTAATTCTATTTGAATGAGTTAAGAGATAAGCTGGAAAGAAGAGCTTAGGGGAAAATGTGGGACAGTGGTCAGTGAGTATAAGCTGGATGGCAGTAAGGTAAGGTCTTCAGGTCTATCTGGTGACAACTCCAATATTATGTTTGTACTTACAGGTCATTCCTTCCCCACAAGGTCTTACTGTTAGGAAAAGCAACCAGAGGCAACTCTCCCAGATCTCTGTCTGAAATATCCAGTAGAGAGAGGAAAATGAAATGTATTTTGAATCCTCTTTGGAAATATATCTTAAGTCCATGAGTTTGTTGAATACTATCAGAAATATTTTCTGTTGGTGCAAGCTGAAAATTGACAACATATTTTAAAACATTTTTGAGCAGCTCTGTAATCATAAATTTTCCATATAGGAAGCTGACATTCAAAGATCAATAGGAAATTTTATTAGTCTTGCCTTCCCATTTTAAAATGGAAAAGAAAACAAAAGTAGTGGTCAAAAGAGTATGGTACTGGCACAAAAATAGACACACTGATCAAAAGAACAAAATAGAAAACCTAGGAATGGACCCACAACTATATGGTCAATTAATCTTCAAAAAAGCAGAAAAGGATATCCAATGGGTGGGGGGAAGACAGTCTCTTCAACAAATGGTGTTGGGAAAACTGTACTGCCACATGAAGAATAAAACTGTACCGCTGTCTTACCCTATACACAAAAATACATTCAAAATGGAGTAAAGACCTAAATGTGAGAATTGAAATCACAAAAATCCTAGAGGAGAAGACGGGCAGTAACTTCTTTGACATCAGCCCTGGCAACTTCCTACTAGATATGTCTCTTGAAGCAAGGGAAAACAAAGGCAAAAATAAACTGTTGGGATTTCATCAGGATAAAAATGTTCTGCAAAATGAAGGAATCAACAAAACTACAAGGAAAACCTACAGAATGGGGGAAGATATTTGCAAATGACATATTAGATAAAGGGTGAGATTCCAAAATATATAAAGACCTTGTTGAACTCAATGCCCAAAAAACAACAACAAAAAAGTGATCAGGAAATGGGACCATAGATCAACAGAATGAAATAGAGAATCCAGAAATGGACCCTCAACTCTATGGTCAACTAATCTTTGACAAAGCAGGAAAAATCCATCCAATAGAAAAAAGACAGTCTCTTCAATGGATGGTGCTGGGAAAATTGCATAACTATATACAAAAGAATGAAATTCAACCATTCTCTCACACCATACACAAAGATAAACTCTAAATGGATGAAAGACCTCTATGTGAGACAGGAATGCATCAAAATTATAGAGGAGAATACAGGCAGTAACTTTTTTGACATAGGCCACAGCAACTCCTTTCATGACACATCTCCAAAGGCAAAGGAAACAAAAGCAAAAACGAACTTGTGGGACTTCATCAAGATAAAAAGCTTCTGCACAGCAAAGGAAACAGTCAACAAAACAAAGAGGCAACCCACAGAAAGGGAGAAGATATTTTAAAATGACATTAAAGATAAAGGGCTAGTATCCAAGATCAATAAAGAACTTCTCAAACTCAACATACAAGGAACAAATAATCAAATCAAAAAATGGGCAGAAGATATGAACAGGCACTTTTCCATTGAGGACATACAAATGACTAATAAACACACAAAAAAATGTTCAACATCATTAGCCATCAGGGAAATTCAAATCAAAACCACATTGAGATACCACCTTACACCAGTTAGAATGGCAAAAATTGACAAGGCAAGAACAATAAATGTTGGAGAGGATGTGAAGAAAGGGGATCCCTCTTACACTGTTGGTGGGAATGCAATTTGGTACAGCCACTTTGGAAAATAGTGTGGAGGTCCCTCAAAAAGTTAAAAAAAGAGCTACCCTATGATCCAACAATTGCACTACTGGGTATTTACCCCAAAGATATAGACATAGTGAAGAGAAGGGCCATATGCACCCCAATGTTCATAGCAGCATTGTCCACAATAGCCAAACTGTGGAAGGAGCCAAGGTGTCCTTCAACAGATGAATGGATAAAGATGATGGGGTGTGTATATATAATGGAATATTACTCAGCCATCAAAAGTGATGCTTACCGAACGTTTGCAGCCACATGGACAGGACTGGAGGAGATTATGCTAAGTGAAATAAGTCAAGCAGAAAGACAATTATCATATGGTTTCACTCATTTATGGAACATAAGAAATAGCAGGAAGATCCATAGCAGAAGGAAGGGAAGAATGAAGGGGGGGGTAAACAGAAGGGGAAATGAACCATGAGAGACTATGGACTCCAGGAAACAAACTGAGGGCTTCAGAGGGGAGAGGGGTGGGGGACTAGGATAGGCAGGTGATGGGTAGTATGGAGGGGGCATACTGCATGGTGCACTGGGTGTTATACGCAAAGAGTGAATCATGGAATATTACATGAAAAACTAAGGATGTACTGTATGGTGACTAACATAACATAATAAAAATTATTATTAAAAAGATGAAGGAAGACAATCGGTAAGCCAATATATAAGCATCAAATTTTCATGCTTGTCTTGCTTGTTATTTCACATCCTATTACCCATATTTTATACATCACAAATATATTTTTATTGACCATATATACTTTTAAATCATTTTATTGGATGTCTAAGTTTGTGTTAACATAGTAACCATTGGCCCGATCTGGCTATTGGGCACTTAAGATGCATAAGTTAAATGTACGTGTGGGACTTCATCAAGATAAAAGTTTCTGCACAGCCAAGGAAACAATAAAAAAAAAAAAAACTAAGAGGCAACCCACGGAATGGGAGAATATATTTGCAAATGATGCTACAGATAAAAGACTGGTATCCAAGATCTACAAAGAACTTCAAAAACTCAATGCTCAAGAAACAAATAAACAAATCATAAAATGGGCAGAAGATATGAACAGACACTTTTCCAATGATGACATACAAATGGCCAAAAGACATATGAAAATATGTTCAAAATCATTATCCATCAGGGAAATTCAAATCAAAATCACACTAAGATACCACCTTTTGCCAGTTAGAATGGCAAAAATCAACAAGGCAGGAAACAGCAACTGCTGGAGAGGATGTGGAGAAAGTGGATCCCTCCTACATTGTTGGTGGGAATGCAGGTTGGTGCAGCCACTCTGGAAAACAGTGTGGAGGTCCCTTAGAAAGTTAAAAATTGAGCTACTTTATGACCCAGCCATTGCACTACTGGGTATTTACCCCAAAGATACAGACGTAGTGAAGAGAAGGGCCATATGCACCCCAATGTTCATAGCAGCATTGTCCACAATAGCTAAATTGTGGAAGGAGCCAAGATGCCCTTCAACAGATGACTGTATTAAGAAGCTGTGGTCCATATATACAATGGAATATTACTCAGCTATCAGAAAGAACGAGTTCTCAACATTTGCTGCAACATGGACAGCACTGGAGGAGATAATGCTAAGTGAAATAAGTCAAGCAGAGAAAGACAATTATCATATGGTTTCACTCATTTATGGAACATAAGAACTAGGAAGATCGGTAGGGGAAGAAAGGGTTAAAGAAAGGGGGGGTAATCAGAAGGGGGAATGAAGCATGAGATCCTATGGACTCTGAGAAACAAACTGAGGGCTTCAGAGGGGAGGGGGGTGGGGGAATGGGATAGACTGGTGATGGGTAGTAAGGAGGGCACGTATTGCATGGTGCACTGGGTGTTATACGCAACTAATGAATCATCGAACTTTGCATCAGAAACCGGGGATGTACTGTATGGTGACTAACATAATATAATAAAAAAACATTTAAAAAAAGATGCATATAGTCAAAATTGCAATGTGTTCTAATTACAAAATACACACAAGATTATGAAGAGTTAGACTGAAAACAAAGTAAAGGATCTCAACAATAATTTCATGTTAATTGTAAAAATCATACCATGTCCATATAAGTAGAAATATGCAAAAACTTATTCATGTAATATAGTATATAGAATTAATATCATTGTTAATTTCAACATTAATAAATATTTCAAATTAAACCAATATATTACTTAAATCAATTTCACTTTTCAAATGTAGCTGCTAGAAATGTTTAAATTACTTGTAGCTCACATTATATTTCTATTAGATAATGCTGCTCTAGGCGTTTTAATTAACCTCGAAAAGGAAAATAAGAGACAGGACAGCCATGATTATTGTTTCTTGGCAAAGAATATCCCAAATTCCCTTGTCATGGCCCCCAGGACTTCCTTATTCCTCAGGCTGTAGATAACGGGATTGAGCATGGGAGTGAGGATGGTGTAGAAGACCGCCAGAATCTTATCTTCTGCTGGTGAACGGAGATTCCTGGGCCGAAGGTAGGTGTAGACAAAAGGTGCATAGTAAAAGGTCACTACGGTTAAATGTGTTGAACAGGTGGTGAAGGCCTTTTTTCTTCCCTCTTTTGAGCGCATGTGGTAAACAGCAAAAAGAACCCGTCCATAGGAAGCGGTAATACCAAGGAAAGGAAAGAGGAGAAAGAGACTTGTACTCACAAAAACCATGTACTCATAGACCCAGGTGTCTATACAGGCCAAAGGCAACATGGCTGGTACATCACAGAAGAAGTGATTTATAGCCCTGGACCAGCAGTAAGGGAGATGGAGGGCATAGACCGTGTGTGCCAAAGAGTTGATAGACCCCAAAATCCAAGATCCTAGGATCATTTTCACACACATCATTTTACTCATGCGGATGGGATAATGGAGGGGGTGGCAGATGGCCGTATAACGGTCATAGGCCATGGAGGACAGGAGTAAACCTTCAGAACATGCCATGGTCAGGAAGAAGAAGCTTTGCACCCCACACCCCAGGAAGGAGATACCTTTCTGGCCAGACAGGAAGTTGAAAGCCATCTTTGGGACGGTGGTCGAGATATACATTAGGTCCATGAGGGAGAGCTGGCTGAGGAGAAAGTACATTGGTGTGTGGAGCCGGGGATCTAAGCGTATGAGGTGAATCATGGCTGAGTTACCCACTGAGGCAAGAAAGAATATGAAGATGATAAGGAACAAAAGAAGCAGGCCAGTTTGATTTGAGGGAAACAGCCCCAACAAAATGAAGTCATCCGAAGTTTGATTCCATGTCTCCATGAAATTGTACCGTTTTAACTCCTTTGAAAGAAAAATAAAGACAAAAACAAAGCATGCAACAAAAATTAAAACAGGAGCACAAAAAGGATCTCTTATTTTATGAATGTTTGTTTAGAATGAATTGTCTTTTCTTCAATACTGCTGCTTTCAGGGGCACCTGGGAGGCTCAGTTGGTTAAGCAACTGTCTTCAGCTCAGGTCATGATCTCAGGGTCCTGGGATCGAGTCCTGCATTGGGCTCCCTGCTCAGTGGGGAGCCTGCTTCTCCCTCTCCCTCTGCAGCTCCCCCTGCTTGTGCTCTCCTGCTACCTCTCTGTCAAATAAATAAATAAAATCTTAAAAAAAAAATACTGCAGCTTTCATAGAATCAAGTTTAATATCTGAATTGAATATTCCTCTTCCAATTTTCTTTGGTAAGCACTACAACAAGTGATCTTAAGTGTAAAGCCTAGTATTATAACCAACAAAAATACACAGGATAACTAAAACATTATTCTCTCTATAACTCTTGGCTATGCACATTCCTCAGAATTTACAAAATGTCACAGGAATGTCTGTATTTCCCAGTGTCTGTCAATGTAACACAGCATATTTACAGTAGTAACTGGATTATGTGACTCGAAACTTTGCATATGCTAAATTCTAAGTCCTTTAGTACCTAGTCCTTTTCTACATCTTTAATGTCTGTTCTTTCTTCACCAAATGGCACTACTGCAGCCAGGAAAATGTTCATAATCTACAGCTACTATTCTTTTTCATTTCTGTCCCTTCCTTAAAAATGTGTCCACCACGCAAAATCACTGTCCTTGAACTATAAGGGTTTTGCAGACTTTGTGAGACCCACACTAATTTTAAGGTATTATTTGAATATTCTGTCATGCTGTGTCCATTTTTTCAAACTCGACAGAACCCAAAGTCAAATGCACAAATTTTCATGCCTAATTTTATTTTCTTGAATAATTATTACTCTTTTGGAAAAGATCTGGCTTAATTCCATGTTTTGGAGTAGTTCATGACATTCTAATATTGGAGAGGGTACTCATTCCCTTTTTCTGTCCTTCAGTTTCTATACAGCAGATGGCAGCATAGCCAACCAATTGTAAAGCTGTTCTAGAAAAGGAGGGATAAGCAGGAAAATGCTCTTAATTGTAGCTTAAAGGTTTGTACTTACCCTGTTTGGGCTTAAGAAGAGTGGCAATGTTAATGTCCTGTCTTAATTACTTAAAACAATCAATAAAAATTTCCTTTTTGGCAAATGTTTCTAGCATCTTTTTTTTTTTCTTGACATTTTAGTTTATTGTAACTTTTTACTATTACAAATTAAGTTGCTATAAAAAATCATGTACAAGACTTTGTACCTATAGTTTCGTTTCCCTTGGATAAATACTTAAGCTAGATACTACATCCACTCCTTTCCTTGAGAATTTTTATGTGTAACTCAACATTTTATACCTTCCCTTTTTCTCTTTGTAAACTCAATTCTGGCAGTTTGTTCTTTTCTTCACTCACTCCCCCAAACATGCATACACTGTGATTGTGGTGATTCTTATACCTCCAATATATGTTTTATTCCTTCCTTTATCTAGATTTGGTGTGGGAGGGGACCTTGAGCTCTCTGTGAGCTCCTCTGCCAGAGGTAGATACCTGATGTCTTGTCACATCCAAGACTTGGGTAATATTGGGTTACTGATTTTTCAACAGTAAAGTAAACAATGAATAATTTGTTGTAATTATTCACATCTTATGACCTTAAGTCAACTGCTACCTCATGTAATTTTAGTAATTATGAGTAAAACTGTGAAAAAGAACTTGTAATAGAGAAATGGGAACACATTTTTATAGTTGTTTAGTTGACTCATGCTAACAATAAAAGGTACATAGGAACATAAGAGTTGCTTGCTATCATTGGACATGGACATGGGGACCATAGGTGTCCTTTGCTTTTTATAACTTTTCAAAAATAAAAACTGATGACCCAACATATAAATATAAAAAATAAAGTCACCATAATTATAAAACATTCATTTTCTAAAACAATGTTCACTAAGGGTTTTTGTTGTTGTTGTTTGGTTTTGTTTTTGTTTTTATTGTATAGCAGTCCTTTAAGTCCTGAGGTTCTTTGATACACACAATTCTACAGTCATGTAGTTAAAATTGAGTAAGTGATACAGACAACAAAACAACAAACTCTTACTTGCAACCTAATGTTATAAAGTAATTCATACTATGAATGAAAGGAAAAGTGGTATAAATGAGTAAACAGACAGATGGATAAGAGCACTCAAAAAATAAAATAGGCACTCGGCAGATGCAACATTCACACAGGTCTGGTTAAGAAATTCTCAACTTGAGGGGCGCCTGGGTGGCTCAGTCGTTAGGCATCTGCCTTCAGCTCAGGGAGTGATCCCGGGGTCCTGGGATCGAGCCCCACAGTGGGCTTCCTGCTCTGCTGGAAGCCTGCTTCTTCCTTTCCCACTCCCCCTGCTTGTGTTCCCTCCCTCGCTGGCTGTCTCTCTCTCTCTGTCAAATAAATAAATAAAATCTAAAAAAAAAAAAAAAAAGAATTCTCAACTTGAGTGAACAACAGGTAAATAGTGAAACCTATCTAGGTTTTCAGGACAATAGTGGTGACACCAGGGTTTTTGAAGCAGAGGATATTAGGGCATTTGCATAGGAAAGACCAGACCATGATAAAAACTTGAATATTGTTCTGAGTGACATGAGAAGTCAAGGAGAGTGGCATGATTTTATCTACATTACTAGAAGTAATGCAAGATGCTTTATATGAGTGGAAATTTGCAAGGAGTGCATGTAGGAGATTAATGATGAAGACAAGACAACACTCCCAGAAGTAGAATATGGCATTATTTCTATGTGGTGGCATTAGATTTATTCCCAGGGGTTAAACTCTACATGTTTAATATTGATGCTTCTTCTTGTGACAATTAAATTCAATGATAAGTGCATATCCCTTAGGATAGACCATGGTTGTGAGTGCAGGGTGCGTAGCAAACATTATTCTAACCTCTTATGACCTTCAGCAGGGTGCTGATACAGAAACCTCAGTAAATAGTTGCATATTCCATAATTTGCCCATGTCCATGTCCTCACCAGACTTTTGAGCTTGTCCCTATATGCTGGGGATTGTGCTGATTTTAAACAGAAATTCATGAGGTCTGGGCAAATCAGGAGAGTTGATCACCCATTTGGGGATAATGTAATACTTGATTATCATTCTATCTCCATGGTCTCATACTACAATACTTCATGATACATCTCAATATTTTATTTGCCTGATGAAATGAACCAAAGTTTGCCTTAGAGCTCAATTAATACAATAGTTCATACTCTGAAAAGTGGCCAGGTCACTTCAAAAATCAGTCTTTAGCACACGGGGCCTGGAAATTAGGAGAAAATAGCCTTCAGGGGGTACTTTCTCCTCTCTTTGTTAAGTTAAAATTGAGGGGAAGAAATGCATCAGCCAGTTCTCCCAGGAGGTGTGTTTCTGATAACTAGTCCTGAACAGGTAGAGCAGGATGTCTATCTATTCCACCAGACAGCGAATTTGTAAGGAGGCGTGTATGCGTTTTGATTCTCTGCTGCATAAATTAGAGTTCAGAATGTCATAAAGATTCTTTAATGATCACGGCAACTGTTATTTGTTTCCTAATTGAAAACCGGCATCTTGTCAGGCAATGGAAACCAATAATTACTTTCAGGATGCTGTACATTTGGGACTTAACGATTTTAAGGCATGGCATAGAAGCTAGAGTTCAGGGTCTATTTTCATTGATACTCAACAGATTTCTTTACTGGGTATGGGGGCATATTTAATTCACTGGAATCACATGAAACACCACCCCATGTTTACATTATGGCTTGGAGAGTACTGTTCCTGTAGCTACAAATTGGGTATACTATGACTATCTCCTATGATCATCTTAACAAACACATTGCTGACATTTACATTGTTAAAAGGAAAAAAAAAAAACCTCACCTTACAGGACTTCTATACATAAATTGTTAGTCTGAGCCTCAGCTAACTCAATCCCTTCAATGTTCCAGGATGCCTGTGAAGAGGGAATTAAGCAAGTTCTGTGTGTTTGACACATAGTCACTCCTCAATAGGAGCCTATCTCCTTTCTCTATTTCATATCTTAACCATTGAGAAGTCTCGGGTCCAGAGAAATTAAGTGACTTAATGAAGGTCATACACACCACTCCAGGGCTACATATTGTATAATTATAACAGGGTCACATTATCTCTCTCTCTCCCCCTCTCTCTGTCTCTCTCTCTTTACATTGCAGTTCACTCTTAACTTTTCCAGTTTGTTCCCTAATTTCTTATTCTCTATACAGAAAAAAAAAATCCCTATGAGAGAAAAGCCGCATCTCCAAAATATTTCCCTGGGTATAGATAACACAAATCAACTTGATTCAATAGTATTACTATGACTCACCTTGTCTGAAGCTCTTGAGTTTGTATTTTGGCAGAGGATATTTTTATATTGACACTAATGCCTGTTAACAGTCCACTGAATCATAAAAACTTTTAAGCACCCAACCTCGCTGACAGGGTGTCTCAGGCTATGCCACAAGATCCTGTTACTTATCACTAGGCTCTGTATTAGATCCAAATTCTCTGACAGTGAGGGACTTTTCTTTATCTGCTAAAATTTAGGAGAGGGAAATTACCAAGGGCACTTTGCAACATCTGGCTGTCACTTCTCCTGTTGCTCATCAATTTCTTTAATGTAAAACCAATAGCCAGCCACATTTAGAGCCCTGTTGCCCAGAAAGTGATGGAATCAGAAAATAATTTAAACCTCCCTAGTGAAACGTTTGTTTCCATTTTACATGTAACAATTAATTAAAACATCTTCCTTTCCTATTACCTTGTCCAGTAAAAGCAGGCTAAGATATTCCATACCTATTTCTCTCAGGTTCTACTGCTGGAAAATGAAGGATGAGTTGCTATATTTTATATGCAAAACCTTACATCATCAAGACTCAGATATTCCTCTTCCTCCTGTAATTGATCCCCAATGTCCAAGTCCACAAGGGCCAAAGTCTTAGGCAATTCACTTGACTTTGCTTATGTGGAGATCCAGTCAATTCTGCACTGGGGTAGAACAAAGTAATCAACCCAATCAATGCAGTTGCATTCTAATGATCAGAATTAGACAAAAAAGGGATGCATTTGGTTATCCTAGAACATTATTTGAGAGTTATAATATATGCTAAATAATGCTTTCTGAACTTTTGTAAGTTAGAGAACTAAAGATTAAAGAGATGCAGGAAGTGGGGCAACTTCGTGTCTCAGTAGGTTAAACATCTACCTTTGACTCAGGTCATGATCTCAGAGTCCTGGAATGGAGCCCCTTGTCCAGCTCCCTGTTTAGCAGGGTCTGATTCTCCCTCTCCCTTTGCCACTCCCCCCCCACTAATTCTCTCTCTCTCTCACCTCATCTCTCTCAACAGAATAAATAAAATCATTAAAGAGATACAGTAAGTATAAGTGTTCAGATAAATAATAACAGAACTATGGGAAACAAACTGAGGGCTTCAGAGGCGAGGAGGTGAGGGACTGGGATAGGCCAGTGATGGGTATTAAGGAGGGCACATATTGCATGGTGCACTGAGTGTTATACAGAAATAATGAATCATGGAACACTACAACAAAAACTAAAGATATACTGTATAGTGACTAACATAACATAATAAGATTATTTTTAGATGGAGAAGAGGAGGAATGGAGATTGTATATGAGAGTAATTCTTTACATAATGTAATTTTTTGTCAAACAATTCAAACCTGTACATGATAGTTTTTTTTTTGTTTTTAGGAAATATATCAAATGTTGTATAAAATGCAAAAAAATAACAGAACTAGTATAGAGACAGTTTCTTACCTACTGTCTACTGAGATGCAGATGGAATTATTGATGATCATGAATGAATGAAATTATGCTTTGTCAAAACACTTTCTTCTGTTCGTAGAGCTGTAAGACAGTTGATCCATGAACACATTAATCTGGTCAGGTGTCCTAGTGAAGTGGCGAGTTAACTCTCAGAAACAGTGCAATAAAATGAGCATTTATACTCAGAAGAGTTTAGCCCAGCGGGCACCACTTATTAGAAAGTGGACTGGGCAGAGAAAGACAATTATCATATGGTTTCTCTCAACTATGGAACATAAGAAATAGGAATATCAGTAGGAGAAGGAAGAGAAGAATGAAGAGGGGGGTACACAGAAGGGGGAATGAACCATGAGAGACTGTGGACTCTGGGAAACAAGCTGAGGCCTTCAGAGAGGAGGGGAGTGGGGGATAGGGATAGGCTGTGGTGGGTATTAAGGAGAGGACATATTGCATGGTGCACTGGGTGTTATACGCAACTAATGAATCATGGAACGTTGCCTCAAAAACTAAGGATATAATGTATGGTGACTAACATAACATAATAAAAAATTACTATTAAAAAAAGAAAAGAAAGTGGACTGGGGAAAATTACTTAAAGTTTTACCTTGTTGTGAAGTCTTTAAAGTTGTTCTAATGGATATTCTAAGAAATAAATGGGGGATATATGTCAAATGTTTACAAGTACCTGTTGCAGAGGGATAAAAAAAAAACAATAGATATTAGGATCTTTTATATTATTCAATCTGCAGATTTGTAACTCAATGAAGTGTGCATTAAAAGTAATTTTTAACTCTTGTGGATCTGGATTCCAGACAATTTTGTCATTAATAGCATTTGCTAATCATTTGTTAAATGAAGGCGAGCACAAAAATATCAATAAAATTTGCTGAACGGTGTCTACCTAAAAAAGAAAGTAATTTTTAACTCTTAACTCTTGCTTTTATTTAAAACTGGAACACTTATCCTGGTAAAATATGGAAGAATGTTATTTAGCAAGTAATTACTAAATAAATATCAGTATTCCATATATATGTATATATATATATATGTATATATACTCATATATATGTATACACATACACACACATATATAATCAGTAGACACCATATTCCGTGTGTGTGTGTGTGTGTGTGTGTGTGCGAGAGAGAGAGATGGCAAATATGAAACAAAACTGGAGAAATTAATTACACAGCTTGACATTTGATGATGGGATAAGTTATAGACACATACAAATATTTTGGTTGTCACTGTCTTGTATTAATATATCTATCTCTCCCTCCCCAGTGTTGTGGTACTGTTTGCTTTCATGGCCAAAACTGAAAACCAGATAAACCTCACTCTCAAACCATTGTAAAACTCAGAAAAATCTATTCAGAGAAATTAAACATGGCTGGAGAAATAGCAGAAGTATGCTGACCAATCTCACTTCCAATTTATGAACATGTATTTTAAGTTGATTTCTCTGAGTTATCACAATTTGGTCCTATTTTCTGCAGGATTACACTGAACTAATAATTCATACTTCTTCCACTCTGCCAAACTCCAACACACTTGCATATTCCTGAGCTCAGAGAGAAAAAGAAAATAAACATATTAAGAAAACACAATCAGAGCTGAAATTACCCTGCAACTAACTATTTTAGTCTCCCTACTGTTGATGGATTTAATTAGTCTTGTTTCCTGTGACAGGGCATGGAATGACACTGCTCTTCTCCAAATCTACTCCTCATGCACAGGATTCATCCCCTCTCACCATCTCATCTTTCCTTCCCTTTCTGCTGGGTCACCCTGATAACTGCATAAACACGTGTTCTTCTTTATTTTTAATATTTATTTGTTTATTTTTAGAGAGGTGGGAGAAGCAGAGGGAGAGAGAGACTTTTTTTAAAAGATTTTATTCATTTATTTGACAGAGAGAGAGACAGCCATTGAGATAGGGAACACAAGTAGGGGCGTGGGAAAGGAAGAAGGAGGCTCCCAGCAAAGCAGGGAGCCCAATGTGAGGCTTGATCTCAGGACCCTGGAATCAGGCCCAAACACATGCTCTTTAGAGGAAAAAAAAATTACTGTAAAGGATTGGATCGGGACTGTCAAACTCATATAAAAACTGGAGACACTGACCAGAGACTGAGCATATCTTTTTGCCTGTAGAGATGGGAGTTACTCTTTACAGGTGGAGTGTTGGTGGGCATTATGGATAAAGGTTTGCAGAGTTGTGATGTTTGAAAAAATCCAGAGTGAAATGAATAACTGTGATGGTGCCTCCATGAAGTGTGGGGGTTCACAACAAGTTGAAAGATTCTTCACAGTGCCTTAAGGGATGACCAGGTTTTGGGTTCTGAGATTATGTGAGTACAGGAAACTTGGTGATGACCAACACTATTTAAGAGAATACCGTGAATGGTAGTGGACATCTAGGGCAGGGAAAATGGACTAAATGAGCTAGAGCATGGATTAGTATTAGATCATTATTGTTGGAATCCGTCAGGCCCTGGAGTTTTGTTTTTTGGGAGGTTTTTGATCACTGCGTCAATCTCTTCATAATTAATTGGTCCTTTCAATAATCAATTTCTTCCTGTTTCAGTCTTGGTAGTTTATAGGTTTCCAGGAAGGCATCCATTTCTTCCAAGTTGTTTTATTTATTGCCATAAAGTTGTTGATAAAAGTTTCTAATGATCCTTCCTATTCCATTGCTGTTGGTCATGATCTTTCCCCTTTCATTCATAATTTTATTAATTTGGGTCCTTTCTCTATTCTTTTAATAAGTCTGGCCAGTGGCTTATCGATCTTATTTATTCTTTCAAAGAACAAGCTTCTAGTTTTGTTGATCTGCTCTACAGTGCTCCTGGTTTCTAATTCATTGATCTCTGCTCTAATCTTGATCACTGCTCTCTCGTGCGTGGATTCGGCCTGTTCTTCTGTAGCTGTTCCAGCAACTTGCGGTGAGAATATAAAAACTGCATTTTAGGTACTTCTATTCTTTTGAGTGAGGCTTGGATGGCTATGTATTTAGCCTTAGGACTGCCTTTGCAGTGTCCCATAGGTTTTAGACAGATGTGTTTTCATTTTCGTTATCATTCTTTTTTTTTTTCGATAAAAAATATTTACCCAATCATTCTTAAGCAGGATGGTTCTTAGTCTCCAAGTGTTTGAGTTTCATCCAAATGATTCCTTGTGATTGAGTTTCAATTTCAAGGCATTGTGATCTGAGAATATGCAGGGAATAATCTCAGTCTTTTGGTATCTTTTGAGACCTGTTTTGTGACCCAGGATATGGTCTATTCTGGAGAAAGTGCCATGTGCATTTGAAACAAATGAGTATTCTGTTGTTCTGGGGTGTACTATTCTGTATATATCTATGAGGTCCATCTGGTCCAGTATGTCATTCAAAGCTCTTGTTTCTTTGCAGATTTTCTGCTTAGGTGATCTGTCTATTGCTGAGAGTAGAGTGTTGAGGTCCCCTACTATTAACATATTATTATCTATATGTCCCTTTATTCTGGATGGTGTATCTTGCTGCTCCCCTGGTGGGGGCATAGATATTTATAATTGTCATATCCACTTGTTGGATACATCCTTTAAGAATAATATAGTGTGCTTCTGTATCTCTAACTACAGTCTTTAGTTTAAAATCTAATCTGTCTGGTATGAGAATTGTTACCTTAGCTTTCTTTTGAGGTCCATTGGCATGAAAAATGGTTCTCCATCCCTTCACTTTCAGTATGGATGTATCTTTAGCTTCACAATGAGTCTCTTGTAGAAGGCAATTCTAACAAACATTCAAAGAAGAAATAATACCTATTCTCCTGAAGCTGTTTCAAAAAATACAAATAGAAGGAAAACTACCAAACTCATTATCTGAGGCCAGGATTACCTTGATCCCCAAACGAGGCAAAGACCCCATCAAAAAGGAGAATTACAGACCAATATGCCTGATGAATATGGATGCCAAAATTTGTAACAAGGTCTTAGCTAATAGGATCCAACAATACATTAAAATAATTATCCATCATGACAAACTGGGATTCATCCCTGGGATGCAAGGGTGGTTCAACATTCGCAAATCGATCAGTGTGTTAGATCATTTCAACAAGAAAATGTCAAGAACCATATAATCCTCTCAATTGATGCAGAAAAAGCATTTGACAAAATACAGCATCCTATCCTGATTAAAACCCTTGAGAGTGTAGGGATAGAGGGTACATTCAACAATTTCAGAAAAACCATCCATGAAAAGCCTAAGGCAAATATCATTCTCAATGTGGAAAAGCTGAACGCCTTTTCCTTAAGATCAGGAACACGACAAGGATGCCAATTCTCACCATTATTATTCACCATAGTACTAGAAGTCCTTGCAACAGCAATCAGAAAACAAAAAGGGATAAAAAAGTATCCAAATCGGCAAAGAAGAAGAAGTCAAACTGTCTCTCTTCACAGATGCCATGATACTCTATATTGAAAACCCAAAAGACTCAACCTCTGAACTACTAGAACTAATAGAGCAAGTCAGTAATGTGGTGGGATACAAAATCAATGCTCAGAAATCAGTTGCATGAACAACGAGACTGAAGAAAGAGAAATTAGGGAATTGATTCCATTTACAATAACACCACTAATCATACATTATCTTGGAAATAACATAACCAGAGAGGTAAAGGATCTATATTCTAGAAACTACAGATCACTCTTGAAAGACATTGAAGAAGACACAAAAGGAATGGAAAAATATCCCATGCTATGGTACCCAGAGCAATCTACACTTTCAATGCCATCCCGATCCAAATACCAATGGCAAATTTCAAAGAACTGGAACAAACAGCCCTTAAATTTGTGTGGAACCAGAAAAGGCCCCAAATCACCAATGAATTGTTGAAAAGGAAAAACAAAGCTGGGAGCATCATGTTGCCGGATTTCAAGCTATACTACAAAGCTGTGATCACAAAGACAGCATGGTACTGGCATAAAAACAGACACATAGACCAATGGAACAGAATAGAGAACCCAGAAGTGGACCCTCAGCTCTTTGGGTAACTAATATTTGACAAAGCAGGAAAAAACATTCAGTGGAAAAAAGACCATCTCTTCAATAAATGGTGCTGGGAAAATTGGACAGCTATGTTCAAAAGAATGAAACTTGACCACTCTCTCACACCATGCACAAAGATAAACTCAAAATGGATGAAAGACCTCGATGTGAGACAGGAATCCTCAAAATCCTAGAGAAGAGCATAGGAAGCAATGTCTACGACATCGTCCACAGAAACCTTTTTCATGACATATGTCCAAAGGCAAGATAAACAAAAGAAAAAATGAACTTGGGGGTGCCTGGGTGGCACAGCGGTTAAGTGTCTGCCTTCAGCTCAGGGCGTGATCCTGGTGTTATGGGATCGAGCCCCACATCAGGCTCCTCTGCTATGAGCCTGCTTCTTCCTCTCCCACTCCCCCTGCTTGTGTTCCCTCTCTCACTGGCTGTCTCTATCTCTGTCAAATAAATAAATAAAATCTTTTAAAAAAAATGAACTTGTGGAACTTCATCAAGATAAAAAGCTTCTGCACAGCCAAGGAAACAGTCAAAAAAAAAAAAAAGGCAGACCACAGAATGGGAGGAGATAATTGTAAATGACACTACAGATAAAAGACTGGTATCCAAGATCTACAAAGAATTCCTCAAACTCAATACATGAAAAACAAATAATAAAATAAAATAAACCGGCAGAAGATATGAACAGACACTTTTATAATGAAGACATACAAATGGCTAACAGACACATGAAAAAATGTTCAAAATCATTAGCCATCAGGGGAATTCAAATCAAAACCACATTGAGAAACAAGTTTACACCAGTTAGAATGGCAAAAATTGACAAGGCAGGAAACAATAAATCTGGAGAGGATGTGGAGAAAGGGGATCCCTCTTACACTGTTGGTGGGAATGCAAGTTGGTACAGCCACTCTGGAAAACAGTGTGGAGGTCCCTTAATAAGTTAAAAATTGAGCTACCCTATGATCCAGCCATTGCACTACCGGGTGTTTACCTCGAAGGTACTGACATAGTGAAGGGAAGGGCCATATGTACCCCAATGTTCATAGCAGCATTGTCCACAAGATCTAGATTTTGGAGGGAGCTGCAATGCCCTCCAACATATGACTGGATTAAGAAGATGTTATCCATATATACATTGGAATATTACTCAGCCATCAAAAAAGAATGATTACCCAACATTTGCAGCAACATGGATGGGACTGGAGGAGATTGTGTTAAGTGAAGTAATTCAAGCAGACAAAGACAATTATCATATGGTTTCACGGATGTATGGAACATAAGATATAGCAGGAAGATCGGTAGGAGAAGGAAGGTAAGAATGAAGGGGGGGTAAACAGAAGGGGGAATGGACCACGAGAGACTATGGACTCTGGGAAACAAACTGAGGGCTTCAGAGGGGAGGTGGTATTGGAATAGGCTGGTAATGGGTATTAAGGAGGGCACATAATGCATGATGCACTGGGTGTTATATGCAAATAATGAATCATGGAACATTAGATCAAAAACTAAGGATGTATTGTATGGTGACTAACAAAACATAATAAAAATTATTTAAAAATAAAAGGATGGGCATCAAATTCAGGAATACACATATTTAATTATTTTCCTTCTAGGTTCTCCATTGACTGTCTACCTACAGTTAGATTGGCTGTTTCATAAGCTTCATATTTATTAACTAGGAAATAAAGAAAATATTTTTAGAGTTGTTGCCTGTGATGTTTGGAAGGAAATAACTGGAAATCAGTGAACTAAGTCACAGAATTTAGTGTGACCAGATGGAGAGAAGGTCTTGTGCATCCATTAAATGCAGTTCCCATTAGAGTGATTGCCTCAGTTTACATTTGAAAACTAAATTAATAAATAATATTGTGGTTGTCCCAGGACTTCTAGGTAAGGCAAATTGTCCAGAATGGTGTGGAGAAAGCAGAACTTTAGCTCTGACTTCATCCTGCTAGGAATCTTTGACCACAGCTACACCCACACCTTCCTCTTTTCTCTGGTATTGGACATCTTCACAGTGGCCTTCATGGGAAATACTTCTATGATTCTCCTAATTTACCTGGACACCCAGCTCCACACACCCATGTACTTCCTCCTCAGACAACTCTCCCTCATGGACCTTATGCTCATCTGTACCACTGTACCCAGGATGGCCTTCAGCTAATTTTCTGGAAGGAAGTCCATTTCTCTGGCAGGTCGTGGACCCCAGATATCCTTCTACGTGTCCCTCCTTGGAGCTGAATATTTCCTATTGGCTGTCATGGCCTATGACCATTATGTGGCTATATACCCCCCACTTTGATACACCATCCTCATGAATCAGAAACTCTGTGCCCTCATGACTGTTGCTTCCTGGATCTTGGGCTCTCTTGATGGTGTTACTGTACTTGTAGCAGCCCTGTCACTCTCTTACTGCAGCTCTCTGGAAATTCATCACTTTTTCTGTGATGTTGCTGCCCTTTTCCCTCTATCTTGCACAGACACCTCTGCTTTTGAGAGACTGCTCTTCATCTGCTGTGTGGTGATGCTAATATTACCAGTCTCCGTGATCATTATTTCCTATTCACACGTCCTTCGAGCAGTCATCCGCATGAGCTCTACAGAAAGTCACTGCAAAGCCTTCACCACCTGCTCCTCCCACCTGTCTGTGGTCGGACTCTACTATAGTGCTGTTATGTTCATGTACATGAGATCAGCTTCTATCCATACACCAGACCAGGACAAGATAGTATCCACTTTCTACACCATCCTCACCCACATGCTGAACCCTCTCATCTATAGTCTCTGCAACAAAGACATATCCAGGGGACTTCAGAAACTACTGAGAAATGGAAAGTAAATGTAATTTTTTGTAAATATAACTAAATGACCACTCAGGGGACTTCAGAAACTACTGAAGAAAGGAAAGTTAATGCAGTTTTTTCCAAACATGTTTGAGTGCCCACTCAGGTTAATACTCCTTCAGGAAGCTGGAATCCACTGGCCACCCTCTTCTTCCTAGTCTGTCTTTTCTCTACTTTTCCCCAATTTTATAATAGCTTTATTTGCTATAATATACAAATATCATGTGTAAAGTAGGCTGTTTTTATAGATTAGTGTAGGCTGTTTTACTCCCAAAGAATTTCCATTTTATTACTATTTGTGAGTCATGAGTACTCGACTTTAGGAAACCTGCCATTGTACCAAGGCATAAAATTTTGGTTCCTTGCTATATCCAAGAAAAAGTGTTGGAATCAATCCACTGCTTTTGTTGAGTGCCTCTTTAAGGATTACTTATCTGGGAGTACAAAAATGTTACCCTCCTAGAACCTGGGCATTGGCAGTTTTATTCCTGACTCGTTACATAATTACTAACCATTTACAAGAGGGGATTTAGTGTCAAAACTTTCTCCAATCAAGTCTTATGTCTAAACAAAATAGATCTTGGAAAATCCTAGGTATTTTTCACCTTCAAATAAAAGGAGATATTTTAACAAATCCAGTTAAAATAACTTTGCAAAAAAAATGCTTTGACTGCCTAACCTTCTTCTTATCATGATTTATCTTATTACTCATTCATCATTATACTGGTAACTAGAATCTATCTGAAGAAATTAGAAAACCCTCATTTCTTGGGATTGCTAACTCTGATTATTTTAATACAGCTCTGAAAAGTGAGTGCTTTTATAGTATCTGACAAAAGTAACAAACGTTTTCTTGAAGAGAATTCATAGCCTCTAATTCTTTCTCCATCAGTTCCATTATTCCACGGAGTTCCCACAGTTTGATGTAACCAAATGTTTAATTTTTTTTGCAATTTGTATACCTACATCCTTAAAAATAGAAAGTAATCATTGTCTGCTTCATGGATACAATCTTGATTCTGTCTATATCATCTTAATCCAATCTTTTTGTAGTATATTACTTCTCTATAATAGCTTTTGTTTTATAAAAAATAGACTTTATACTTTAATAACCTGCATCATGGGTTATAGTCTGTTGTATCCCTTTTATCAAAATAACAATATTTTGGACAAGTAGAAAATTCTCAGTAAGTTTGTACCCTTGGTAATATGTAGGAAACCACTATCTAATCCGCGGTCAACATTTTTATGTTTTCTTTTTAGAGTCTGATAACCTAGTTCTTGTATTTATGCCATTAATTCATTTGAGTTTTTTGATATGGGAATTGGTGTGAAGTAGGGATACCAATTCATTATTTTGCCAGTTGTCACAGTACCATTAGTTGAAGAGACTGTGATCTCCACATTGAATAGTTTTTGTACCCTTGTTGAAACTGGTTGATGATTGATTGATTGATCGACTGATTGATTTTAAATCTATTTTCTGGATCTACATATCTACCCTTCTGTTAATAATGCAATGCCTAGATTACTGTAGCCACATTAAGTTAGAAGTCAGGAAGTGTGAGTGCTCTCTTATTCTTGGTCACAAATATTTTAGGTATGCTATGTCTCTGGTATTTAATTTTAGGATGAGCTTTTCAATTTCTGAAAAAAAAAAGTCATTTGGATTTTTATTGAGATAATGCAGTACCTATTTACAAATTTGGGGAGAACTTGCATATTAACAATAATAAGTCTTACAAATAATACAAATAGGATATTTTAATAATTTCTTTTCTAACATTTCTTTCTTTCATTTTGGGGGGAATTTATAGGTGTACAAATCTTTCATTTATGAAATTTATGGCTAAGTGCTTTCTTCTTTTTGATACTGTTATAAATAGACACTCTAACTGAATTTTCCTGTTGTTCATTGCTGGTATCAGATTGTTAGTTTTTTGACATGTAGATAATTGCATTTATTGAAATTTCTTTCATATGTTTGATTATATTTCTTCCTCCTTTTATGAAATTTCTATATTTTAATAGAATTCTTTGTGAAGATGATCTCTCTCATGATTAAGTAAGTCAATAAGTACTCATCAATGTTTACTTCCAAATCTATATGTTTATGGTTTGTGTCCATGAAGTTATTTGACAGGTTATCCTAGGTTTTCTGCTTTTGGGATAAGTTGGAATATCATGTCCTCCTTTTGCAGACATAGTTATGGTTTTCTTTTTTCTTTTTCTAATTATTTTTTCTTTATTTTTTCTCTTTTCAATTCTTTTATAATGGACATGTATTATTATTATTATTATTATTAATTTGACACAGTGTTCCAATATTCATTGCTTGAGCATAACACCCAGTGCTCCATGTAATACATGCCCTCCTTGATACCCATTACCAGACTAACCCAGGCCCACACCACTTTCCCCTCTGAAACCATCAGTTTGTTTCCCAGTGTCCATAGTCTTTCATGGTTCATTTCCCACTCTGGTTTCCCTCCATTCATTTTTCCCATCCTTCTCTTAATGCCCTCCATGCTATTCCTTATATTCCGCAAATAAGGGAAACCATATGATAATTGTCTTTTTCTGCTTGACTTATTTCACTTAACATACTCTCCTGCAGTTCCATCCATGTTGATGCAAATGGTGGATATTCATCCTTATCTGATGGCTGAGTAATATTCCATTGTTTTAATGGACCACATCTTCATTATCCATTAATCTGTTGAAGGGCATCTTGGCTTCCTTCCACAGTTTGGCTATTGTGGACATTGCTGCTATGAACATTGTGCTGTATATTCCCATTCTTTTCACTACATCTGTATCTATGAGGTAAATACCTGGTAGTGCAATTGCTGAGTCATAGGGTACCTCTATTTTTAACTTTTGGAGGACGTTCCACACTGTTTTCCAAGGTGGCTGTACCAACTTGTATTCCCACCAGCAATGTAAGAGGGTTCCCCTTTCTCCACATCCTCTCCAGATTTATTTTTTCCTGCCTTGTCAATTTTTGCCATTCTATCTGGCGTAAACTGGTATCTCAATGTGGTTTTGATTTGAATTTCCCTGATGGCTAATGATTTTGAACAGTTTTTCTTGTGTCTGTTAGCCATTTGTAGGTCTTCATTGGAAAAGTGTCTATTCATATCTTCTGCCCATTTTATGATTTGTTTATTTGTTTCTTGTGTATTGACTTTAAGAAGGTTTTTGTATATCTTGGATACCAGTCTTTTATCTGTAGTATCATTTGCAAATATATTCTCCCATTCCATGGGCTGCCTCTTCGTCTTTTTGACTGTTTCCGTGGCTGTGCAGAAGCTTTTTATCATGATGAAGTCCCACAAATTCATTTTATGTTTTGTTTCTCTTGCCTTTGGAGATGTGTCATGAAAAAGGTTGCTGTGGCTGATGTCATAGACGTTGCTGCCTATGCTCTCGTCTAGGATTTTGGTGGATTCCTGTCTCACATCAAGGTCTTTCATCCATTTGGAGGAGTTTATCTTTGTGTATGGTGTGAGAGAGTGGTCAAGTTTCATTCTTTTCATGTAGCCGTCCAATTTTCCCAGCACCACTTATTGAAGAGACTGTCTTTTTTCCACTGGACATTTTTTCCTGCTTTATCAAAGATTAGTTGCTCAAAGAGCCAAGGGTCCATATCTGGGTTCTCTATTCTGTTCCACTGGTCTGTGTGTCTGTTTCTGTGCCAGTACCATGGTGTCTTTGTGATCACAGCTTTGTAGTACAACTTGAAATCCAGCATTGTGATGCCCCAGCTTTGTTTTTCCTTTTTAACACTTCTTTGGTGATTCATGGCCTTCCCTGGTTCCACACAAATTTAAGGGCTGTTTGTTCCAGTTCTTTGAAAAATGTCATTGGTATTTGGATCAGGATAGCATTGAAAGTATAGGTTGCTCTGGGTAGCAAACACTTGGAGACTAAGAACCGTCCTGCTCAAGAATGATTTGATAAACCAGGAAATCAAAAATCAATTTAAACAATTTATGGAGACCAACGAGAATGAAAACACAACGGTCCAAAACCTATGGGACACTGGAAAGGCAGACCTAAGGGGAAAATACATAGCCATCCAAGCCTCACTCTAAAGAATAGAAAAATCTAAAAGGCAGTTTTTATAATCTCACCTTAAGAAGCTGGAACAGCAACAGAAGAACAGGCCTAATCCATGCACGAGAAAGCAGTTGATCAAGATTAGAGCAGAGATCAATGAATTAGAAACCAGGAGCACATTAGAGCAGATCAATAGAACTAGAAGCTGGTTCTTTGATAGAATAAATAAAATAGACAAACCACTGGCAAGACTTTTCCAAAAGAACAGAGAAAGGACCAAATTAATAAAATTATGAATGAAAAAGGAGAGGTCACAACCAACACCAATGAAATAGGAAGGATTATTAGAAATATTTATCAACAGCTTTATGCCAATAAATTAAGCAACCTGGGAGAGATGGAGGACTTCCTGGAAACCTATAAACTACCAAGACTGAACCAGGAAGAAATTGATTTTTTAAACAGACCAATTAATTATGAGGAGATTGAAACAGTGATTAAAAATCTTCCAAAAAACAAAACTCCAAGGCCTGATGGATTCCCTGGGAATTCTACCAAACATTCAAAGAGGAAATGATACCTATTATCCTAAAGCTATTTCAGAAAATAGATACAGAAGGAAAACTACCAAACTCATTCTATGAGGCCAACATTACCTTGATTTCCAAACCAGGCAAAGACCCCATCAAAAAGGAGAATTACAGGCCAATTTCCCTGATGAATATGGATGCCAAAATTCTCAACAAGATCCTAGCTAATAGGATCCAACAGTACATTAAAAGGATTATCCATCGTGACCAAGTGGGCTTTATCCGTGGGATACAAGGGTGGTTCAACATTCACAAATCTATCAGTGTGATAGATTCTATCAACAAGAAAACAGCCAAGAATCATATGATCCTTTCAATAGATGCAGAAAAAGCATTTGACAAAAATACAGCACCCTTTCCTGATTAAAACCCTTCAGAGTGTAAGGATAGAGGGAACATTCCTCAATCTCATAAAAACCATCTATGAAAAGCCTACAGCAAATATCATTCTCAGTGGGGAAAAGTGGGAAGCCTTTCCCTTAAGATCGGGAACACGACAAGGATGCCCACTCTCTCCATTATTATTCAACATAGTACTAGACGTCCTTGCAACACCAATCAGATAACAAATAGGGATAAAAGGTATTCAGATTGGTAAAGAAGAAGTGGAATTGTCTCTCTTTGCAGATGACATCATACTCTATATGGAAAACCCAACAGAATCCACCCCAAACTTCTAGACGTTATAGAGTAATTCAGTAATGTGGCGGGATACAAAATCAATGCTCAGACATCAGTTGCATTTCTATACGCAAACAATGAGACTGAAGAAAGAGAAATTAGGGAATCCATTTCATTTACAATAGCACCAAAAATCATACGTTATCTTGGAATTAACTTAACCAGAGATGTAAAGGTTCTAAATTATCTAATTCTATTCAGCTCCCTGCGGACATCTTGGCTGGTTCATTAAACCATCTTGGGGGCACTTGTGTAAGCAAATCACACATGTTCTATGCAGCAGAATGTGGTAGGATGTCCACACTTTTAACATGTGTATTGTAGTCCTGGCTGTGTACATGTAACTAATGTAGAGATCTCATCCTTCCCAGGTAAGCAGCAGGTTTATCCTAGGAGGTAGAATCACACAGGTCCAGTTTGAGCTGCTCAGTCATAGATGTAGTTGAGGAAGAGAAAGTGGGTGAGTTTCTAGGACAGAATGCAGTCAGGGAACTCAAAGAGGAGCTGGAGTTCTATCCTAAGCAAAATGTATTTTATTGAATAAAATTTCCCTACCCATAAGTAATGAAGATGTTGTTCCATTAAACATTGTTAAAATGTTATAAGTGCATGTTTTATAATCAGATATGCCTGGCAATGTTTTTGTGTCTGGTGAGGAGGTTGGGTGATTTTATTTATTCTGTTTGTCTATACAAGTAACATCACCTCTTGTATTGCAATGACTTTCCTATCGTCTAATTTAAAATATCTTTGGGTGCAAAATTAAAAAAAAATGTTTCTGTGATGCATTGCAAATTGTTATTATGTTTATTAAATATTTTTTATTGGTTTTGAACACTTATCAGGGATCTTGCCACATGCTTTCTCTATTTCCTCTTCCTGATCCTCCCAAAAGAATTTTAAAATCATTGCTGAGCTTACATCTTACTTAGCCACAAACAGGAGTCACCTTTTTCCATTTCCATTTTCTCCAGGTATTGATCCAGTAACTCTACAATGTTGCTTTTTGTTTTAGGTTGTGATGATTTTATTCAGAATTTATTATAATATTTCTTTTTGCTGTTGTTGTTGTTGTTGTCTATAGTGACTTGTTTAATATCCAGTTCTGGGTAAAAACAAACAATTATAATGTTTCATACAGATGTATTTAGTTGACTTCAGCTAAAAGGAAAACCTGAATCAACTAATTTGCAGTTACTAGAAATGTAAGTCCCCTTCTTCCCTTTCACTTAATAATGTATCTTAAAATTGTCCCATAGAAGTGCACAAAGAGCTGTTCCCACTTCTTTCACCCATGTACAGTATTCCAGTAGAATGATACACCAGGATTTACTTAATAAGTTTCTTGTTGATGGGCAGTTTTCCTGTTTCTAGATGTTTGCTTTGGACAACAATGCATATTTCATTAAGCATTAGCTTCCATGAGATATTTTACATTAGAGTAAGTACATCTGCAAAGAACACCTTCAGAAGTTATATATTACTAGACCCAAGAGTAACTTTTTTCTGTTTTGGTCTAGGGTTTTTCATTGGGCATTTCATCAAGAGGTTAATAAGTTGCTATAAGATTCCATTCCTATTTCACTCTTTGATTATGGTGATGATTAGTTCTTAGAATTGGGAGGAAGACTGAGACGGGAAAATGTAGTTTGGCCTCATGACAGGAATAGTCTTCTTATGTATTATTTACCGGGAGAATGATTAGAGATGCAAATAATTGTGATTCCTTGGAAGCACTAGAAGTTTAATATTTCTACAAGAGCTAAACCTAAAATTTAAAAGAAAATGAAGTTTTCAAGTTTACAGAGTGCATTTTTTTTTTTTTACAATTTTCCATTTTGCTGAACTTTCAGATATTTAAACTGGAGCTCACTTCAGTTGAAAATGGCCAAACATATTTGGACATTTTCACTTTAGAAGATAATTTCCCTACA